>NC_081411.1:618417405-618717405 GCF_030272615.1 Cryptomeria japonica | reverse complement strand
CTCAACAAGCAATATTCAAAAGTGAACATATTGATGGAGAAGATGAGAGACATGGACTAGGAGTGGTGTTCCATTGTCATGGATGGTTGGACTGATATTTGAAATCAGTCAGTCATTAACATGTCTTGCTGCTTCATACTTACAGCTATTAATTGGTTTGGATAACCTAAGGATGTTGATTACCAATTTATTGGGTCTTCAAACGTTGTGCAAATAGTAACACATTCAACTTGTGTTTGTAAGCTGGTTTGATTGTTACGAGTGCTTGCAAACCTATTTCTTGGACTCCATGTTTTATAAATGCTTTAAAAAATACTTTGAAACCAGTGGCCAAAGCTAGACATACAAATGTTTGTACTTAATCATCGCACTTCACTTGCATTATTCCAATCTTATTCAAAGAAAGAAATTCTCTAAACAGTTGAGAATAGATATGCTGGCTATTTTATTTAAATGGCTGTTCAAGTTGAGGGATACTCTACAACCCACAGTGGCTTGTGGGGAGTGGAAAAAGTGGGCGGAATTGAAGGTAGAAGAAAGAAAGAAAGTGGCACAAGGGGTGCTTGATGATGCTTGGTGGTCCAATATCAAGTAAGCGATTTCTATTATATGTTTGTACTCTGTTTTTATTTTGAATTTATATTTTTACTAATTTTTATGCCTAAAATTTTTTAAACTATTGCTTGCATATGTATTTGCTCTATCATATCAGCTATTGTAGAGGTAATCAAGTATGCAGATGTAGACTCTCGTAGCCTAGGAGAAAATTATGAGACTTTTGATAACATGGCAAGTAATTCATGACAAACATCTTGGATTACAATTCTATGAGGAGCATATCAAACTATTGTCACAAAGAGGTAGAACACAATTAAGACTCCTCTTCATATGGCTACCCATGTTCTTGTAGAGGTGGAAATTTGTTACCTCTAAGATAACGAATCTCAGAGAACAAACTATCTGCCGCTACCTCACTTAAACTGGCGCTAAGGGTGAGCCAGGGGATACGAGATATAAAACTAAGCTAATACAAGACAGACAGACCTTCTCGACAGTTATAGTAGCTCTTTGTGACCAGGACGAACACGCGGAACTAGGACTCTAACGCAATGCGCTACCGTCCTGTACAGACAGAAACAAAGAACCGTACAGAGAAGGAACTGACGGTCGTATAGATAAATGAAAGAAGTGCGATGATATAAAAATACAAACAACTAAGAAATAAAGTAAAATAAGAGAAAAGGGAAGAAAATAGACAAACAATGGTCCACGCTATGAAGCCTCCAGCTAGATAAATCTTCTCTAATGCAACCAACACACAAGCCAGAAAGGAAAAATGTTTGGGGCTGCTTGGGGACTTGCCCTAGTCAAATCCCTGTTTTGGTGTTTCCACCTCTACAGACAGCTAGATAGATTGATAGAATAAAAGATAAATGCAAGATAAGATAAATGATAAATGATAAAGATAGAAGAGGGATGTGATAAATCCCAGGATGCTCAAAGATAGGATAAATAGATAGATAGAAAGATATTACCAAAGAGGCTTGAGAAAGCCAAGAGAGTTGCAAAAGATTATTGTGAGAGCTTGAGAGTGTTGTCGCAAAATAGAGATTGTTGTAGCAAGCGAGAGAGAGAGTCGAAGAAAGTTGTGAGAGCCCAAAGAATAAGAGAGATTGTGTCCAAAATCTAGAGAGCTTGAATGGAGAGAAAAGATGGATTTAAAATGAGAGAAGAGGATGGAAAAGAAGGCTGGTGAGCCGTTTTAAAGAT
Source organism: Cryptomeria japonica (assembly GCF_030272615.1). NCBI lineage: Eukaryota > Viridiplantae > Streptophyta > Pinopsida > Cupressales > Cupressaceae > Cryptomeria > Cryptomeria japonica. The sequence goes on along the minus strand of NC_081411.1, from coordinate 618,715,635 downwards.
TCGGGGCCATTTCCACCAATGTGCGCAGGTGACAAGTGGAAAGGCGCACTCAGAACCGACATTAGAACGTTAAGATGTCGTGGGACGAATACGCGGCGTGCGGATGCCTGCGTGGCGCGCTAGTGTCCAAATGAATCACACTCAAAAACAGCAGGAGACAAGGGAGACATGTGGCTAACAAGACTGTCGCCATGAGGGAGCTGCTAAAAAGGGGGTATTGAGCATCCTGAGCGGGAAAAGGCTAATGCAAGGGCTGATGTGAGCCTACTCAAGTGCTAGGGGAATGGACACCAAAGTGGTTACCAAAGATGTAGGCCAAATTGCAAAGGGGTATGCAATTTTCAACACTACAATTCTTAATCTCATGTGGTATGCACCTAGACCTAGCAAAATTCTTCCTTCTAAGGATTATGAAGTAATGGAGGGGTTTGTGAGGGCCTTCCCTAAGATGAATAGCCTGAGTATGCAACCATAATTCTGGAACACTGGTTTCAAACTTCTAATCTTCAAGGTCCTAGATTCAACAAACTAGAGGTTAGGCTGGATAGATCATTATTGCATCAAAAAGCCCTATTGGATGGTGGAAAACTCATGGAAAAGACATGCCAAAGTTTAAGCAACTTGTCATTCATCTATTGCATCGAGAAATTAGTTAACCTACGGCTTCGTCCACTTGATTAAGAGGAGCAATCTTACCTTTCGACTAACAAAAAAGATAGTTGCAATTCATAGTGCCTTGAGGCTTCAAGATTGGTAGACTACTAAGTATCAATAGACTCCAACAGCATGTTGGGATGTTGATCCTAAAGATGTTAGGTAGATTGATAAAGAGGTGCAACCGAGATTCAATGGGCCTCCATTCGCAACCCATAGTTTAAGCCAAATAGTGACAAATATAGCTCTTTTGATATTGACAGTACAAATGAGGTATGGTTGTACTAATGTAGTTAGTAGTACAACTATATTTCTTTATGCTGCTATCTATTGAAAAAAATTATGTTTGAAGTTTGAACAATGAAATCAATTTTTCTTTGGCTCAAGCCATACAAAGGAAGAAAAACCAAAAACAACAATGAGGTAAAATTTAAATTGTAAAATAAACAATGAAAACATAATTCACAAGCTTGTAAAATTAAACATATAGGGACAAAACTGAAAAAACGTAGTGACCAAAAATTTTTTATTAGTTTTCTCATATGAATAAAATGTTTGAACCAATGACTAAGCCTAAAATTGGTAAAACTTCTAAAAGATCTAAGTTTGGCCAACACTTTCATTCTAACCAATTAGAACTAAAGCAAAATGTATCATGCAGTGTTAATATAGCACATCTCTCTCTCTCTCTCTCTCTCTCTCTCTCTCTCTCTCTCTCTCTCTCGATTAAAAATAGGATGGCAACAAATAATGTGATTAGAGATAAAATTCTTTAGGAGCTGGAGGTCTATAGGAGTGCATAGGAGAGGCTCTTTTTCTTTAGCTCAAGCCATACAAAGGAAGAAAAACCAAAACCAACAATCAGGTAAAAATATTAGTCCTTTAACTTTTAGCTTAATATTAGAAAATAAAAATTTGAAAATTTTAACAAGTTCTACTTCATTTTTATTTATTTTTAAATGTTTTATTTGTAAATTTGTGGTGGAAAATTTACAAGTTTGGAACACCAAATTTTCAAAGACTAGCCATCTATGGTTTCTCTCAACACTATCATGGTTTTGGATATGAACACAATTGGAGCCTATTTGAAAACATTCACAGCAAGAAGAGAAACAAGTTGACCCAATAGCTCCTCATGACTTTGTCATCATCCAATACTTGGCCTTCAAAGCAAACTCGTGGAGGGTCCTTCTCATGATGCCATCAACTTAGATAACATTGATTTATTTGTTGATTGGACTATCGAAAAGCATAATAGTATCATGTTTACTAATGAAGATATCACTAAATTGGAGAGAGCAAAGGCAGCGGCAGATGCATTGGAGGAAAATGAAGACATATTTGAGGAAACAATCAGTCTTAATGTTGATATTGACTTACCTTTTAGTTTGAGACCTCAAAATTTATGTTGAACTAGGAAGGAGAAGAGGATGTAGATTGTATTTGACTTCATTTTTTTTGACATATGTAAACAGTTATAGTACTGTCATACAGACATTGTTTATAAGTTTGTTGTCATACAATGTATTGCTTGAATTTCAAATGTTGAAATTTAAAAGTTTGGGTATTTGAGGGTCATATGACATGTAATCTTTGAATTATGACAAACCGATAATCAAAATAGCCTTTTGTTATCTATATGCATTAATTTCCCTTTTTGTGTAATTATTATTTTTTGTTGTATTTTCACACTTTTTTCACAATTTATGGGCCAAGATAAGTGTCCTAAAATGTACATTTGAGAAGGAAATAATGATAGCCAAATCAATGAAAAGGAGCAGCCAATCCATTAATTTGATGCAATCTTCACTTGGAAATTATCCTATCAACTCCATCTTGAACTTAGGTTGTCCCTTCAAAGTTCAATCATACAATGTCCCATAATTGGGGTTAACCAATTCTTGTATAATGCACAGATCAGCTGTTTGCCTTATATCAACCTCATCTACTGTTTATACCAAGATACCTATTAGCATTGTTGGAAGACTCTGCAGACTCACCACAGACTCACCAAGACTCGCAAGTCCATTGGCAGGCTGAGTCAACTCACCACGGACTCATGAGCCGAGTCCGGGAGAGTCCAAGCCAAAGACTCCCAAGTTTTTTCTGAGGACTCATGCAAGTCTGATGTTGGGACTCCCGAGTCCTAATGAAGGACTCTTTCTGTTTGCTGAGAACGCTCAGTGACAGTTAAAATATGTTTTTTTTTCACTTTTCCTCAATTTTGTCATTTGTTATTGCTGTTTTTCACATTTGGACATATCATTATATGTAATTTTGTAAACATTTATAAACTTATGCTGCTGTTGTACATTTTAAAGTTTGAAATTATGAGGCATGAATGATGAAATTCCAAATATTGAGTGTTTGGAGATCATATGACATGTGTAATGTTTCAATTATGGCTCTAATGTTCTCTAAATGCATTAATTTCTTCTCTTTTTTTGGTAAAACATTACAGTCCGCCCCACCCAAGATTGCTTATCCTCAAGCAATGTCTCTGAATTGAATCATAAAGTCCCCAAACCTATACTTGAAGATTTACTAATTTCATCAACCCAACGTTTCCACACTATTCTGAATATCTCTTTGCATTAAAGCAAGGGTTATCTTAACATATATTAAGATGAGGATTAGAAGCATGACGCACGTCTGACCTCAAATGCAATTCATATCTTTTTGGTTTACTCTAGCTATTCTCATATCTAGAACACATCAACTATCAAGTATGCACCAAACATGGAGCATACACATAAAACACGAAGTATACATATGAATATATGCAAACATGGAGCATACACAAAGTATACACATGAATATTTGCAAACACAGAGTATACACGCAACTGCACGTGTTGTTAGATCCTTTCTCTTTTTTCAAGCCAGAAAGTGGGCCTCACCCCAATCTTGCTGCTCATGATCTATTTTGAGCCAATAAGTGGGCCTAACCCCATCCTTCTGCCCATAATCCATTTTGAGCTAGAAAGTGGGCCTAACCCCATCCTTCTGCCCATAAATCCATTTTGAGCCAAAAAGTGGGCCTAACCCCATCCTTTTGCCCATAACCCATTTTGAGCCAAAAAGTGGGCCTAAACCCATATTTTTGTCCATCTTACTTTACAATCTGGTATGAAGTTCCTCTTATATCTGCCCAAGACAAACCTTCATTCATTGGTGATATTCTTCTATAAATTCATCATGAATTTATTTATGCAAGTCTTCTTAAATCTACACTGTTTCTTCTCTTTGGTGCATATGACTTCTAGTCTTCAATGCTCATACAATGCACAGCACATACTTGCACTCCTTACCCATTTCAATAAATGAACTGAATTTACCTTTAGTATCTTCCATGTATCTTTTCATAAAGAAGGTTGTGACTTTTTAACAACCAATAGTTGTGTCTTTTCTATAATAAATCAGATTGCTTTTTGATAATTAAACTGTTTCTCTTTAAGCATGATTGCTCCTTTCAAGTGTTGAGACATGGACCAGCTAGGACTCGAACCTAGGACCTTCCGTACACTGCTGGAGTGCTCTACCACTGAGCTACTAGCCCCTCTTGGACCAGTCCATCGTCAGTCCGGGTGTGGCTTATTTCCAACACCAACACCCCCCCTTAAGCCACACCTCTTGTGTGCTTGGGGCTCCTAGCCTGGACCTGGCTCTGATACCATGTTGAGACATGGACCAACTAGGACTCGAACCTAGGACCTTCCATACGCTGCTGGAGTGCTCTACCACTGAGCTACTGGCCCCTCTTGGACCAGTCCATCGTCGGTCCGGGTGTGGCTTATTTCCAACACCAACATCAAGGATAGTTTCTCTTTTGTGAATCGCTCCTCCCCCCCACTTTCTTAACAAACAAAACATATTACCATCGCATCTCTTCATGAACCAGCACTCTTGGGTTATGAGTCTTGCACAAAATGAATTAGTCAATCGCTTGTTTACTGCTTAATATAATTGATTGTCTATTATCACAACATATTGCTGTTTTGTATTGCTATCGCTGCCCAAGATAGGCATATTGGTGCATAATTAAGGGTCGTCGTTCATACTTAAGAATGGATCTCTGTTTGTAGAATGAAATCGTCGTTGGCTATTTGATCGCTGTATTATTAACATAGATCATAGTCATAACAATCCTTTGTCCAAAAATTACAGTCAACTTCAAATTGGGGGTCAAGCTCGATGTCTTAGTCGAAAGTCACAAGGTTTCGGTCAGTGCTTTGTATTGCATTAATCTTGGAGCATGTTCGCTGTCATAAACTTGCATCTAATTTTTGTCTTTGCTACCTTTCACTGACATATAACCACCACCTTTGTTACGTATTAAATTGCCTTATCTTTGTATTGGGAGTCTGTGTCAAAACAAGGTTCGAGCTTGCTCTTTAATCATTGTCTACCCATCAAATTGTTGCACACTCTAAACTGCACTTTATTGATTATTAGTCAAAGACAGTGTTCCATGGGGACGTGTCCCCCCCCCACAGCACCACCACTTCTGCCACCACAGTTGGGAATGCCACTGAGTCGCTTGCTATATGGCACATGCCATTACATACTGATTGCAACCTTTAACGTCATGAAAACCAGTTGGCCTTTCATGGGGCACTCACAGAGATGTTATATTGCAGATTTTTCCTTGAAGATTATAATTCACCTCCACCCCCACTCACCACCACTCCACCATCGTCCCCTCAGCATCCCCAAATTTAGGCCATTCGTTCCCCAGTCCTCGTAACCCATCCCCCCATTAGGAAACTCTATGGAACTATGGTCAAAGATGAATTTGGCTAAGTTGCATCAACTATTCTTTGTCCCTCAAGCTGGCAGGAACAGTGCTCTGATCCCATTATTGGGGTTGACCAATTCTTGTATAATGCACAGGTCAGTTGTTTGCCTTGTATAAACTGATCTACTATTTATACCCAGATAAGTACTAGTGTATGAAAAATCCTTTTCATTCTCCTATATGTAGATTAGATATATTAGAGTTTCTGATTGTGTTGTGTGTAATGTATATATATGTATATCTAAATCTGCTCTTCCCCCAGCAACTGATTTGTTCTTCCCTTTAATATCTTTACATTTGAGGGAGACACCACTCTTCATGGCATGCCTCTTGACCTTACATTAAACTTAATTAACTTGTAATTAAATTCTATTATATTTTATTATTATTTTTATTTATATTTTAATCTTATTATTATTTATTATTAAATCCTATTTCAGAAAAGGGACATTACAAATCAATACATCTTTAATTGTGTGGTTCTCTCTCCCTTTTGCCTATCTTTTATGAAGTCCCAAGTCCAAATAAAAATTTTGGGCCGCTGACTCTAAGTTTTCCAACTATGACCATCATCGCAGTAATTATCCATTCTAGTTTGTAGACCAAGATAAGTGCCCTAAAATGTGTTTTTAAAAAGGAAATAATGATAGCCAGACCAATGAAAAGGAGCAGCCAATCCTTTAATTTGATGGCCATCTTCACTTGGAAATTATCCTACCAACTCCATGTTAAACTCGGGTTGTCACTTCAAAGTTCAGTCAATGCATCTTTAATTATCCAGTTCTCTCTCCCTTTTTCCTTTAGTGCCACCATATACTCATTCATAACTACAAGGAGTCCTACAAGAAGATCCAAATATGGACCCAGAAACTACAGAAAATCATCTAGTTAGTTGATAGTGCAGGCTCAATTGGTACAGTTTTCAGCTTCACTAACTTATGTCTTTCTACTGCCTAAGCATCTTTGGTGATTTCATACTGTTTGGTTTTTGTGTCCATCAATTCTTCAAATATCTTCTATGAATTCTTTTGACTTCTTTGCCATTCTTTTCCAAGTAAAGGGTTAGGTTGAGAACTGCACATCATCATCTTTGCCCTCTTCAACTCTTTCTCAAATATTTCTTTTAGCACTATGATTCCCTTCTTTACTAGTTCAATTATAACCTATGTGAATTCCTCCAATGCTTGCTCTTTTCTTAATTTTTCTCTTATTCACTGATGAATTCACTTGATATAGGTAGTTCTTGGCCATTTAATTCTATTGATCCTCAAGAAACAATGTCTCATCTAAGTCATATTGGGCCCTTGTTACTACTACCATTTGCACCACATTCCTCATAGTATCCTTCGATTGGGTATGGCATTACATTCAATCCAATGACACCACATTGGAGAAGGTAGTACCAATTTCATTATTTTGTAATGTCACCAATTCTTCATTTTGGTTGCCATGTGCTTTGTTGCCTGCTCGATTGCAGTAGCTGGTAGTATAGTTGTAGTGCATTTCATTCAATCAAAGGTCACTAGCACTCAATTTCTTGTGTGTTGCGTTACTGAGCTCAATGCCTCTACCCTTTGGCATCATTTTCTCTTGTTTTGAAGTTTCTAGCTCTCTTTTTTCAGATTTTCTGTCATGGTTTCTCTTGCTTTCTTTTATTTCATACCCTCATCAATGTTTTTCTTCTCTTGTTCTGTACCATTCTCCCCTTACTAAGTCCCACATTTCTCTATTTTGACTTCTTGATGGTGATAAAAAAAAATTGCAAAGCCAGTATCTTAGCATCTAGCTCTTTCTTCTTCCACTTGCATTAATCCTTCTTGGCTTTCTTTCAAACCTTCAGCTCCTATGTCATATCCCCGCTATGACACCTATACTTGCATCATGATCATATATGAATCCATATCACACAACAATGAATGACAGTAAGCAAGCATGCCGAGATTATCTCCATACGTAGTGCTAAATTGATCATTTACAAGAGGAATTGATTAAGAAGATCAACCATATATGAAACTCAATTCTCGTTGATAAAGAGATTATCAGATTAAGGAAATATGCCAAGAAATGAAGGACATATCGATATCATTATTGCTGATCAATCATACATGAATGTGACTAATTGATAAAGACACCATGGAGTCGTTTACAGCAATACACATGATCATGGCATAAGGAGGAACGATTGGTTTATGTGCGCAATACAAGATCAATGATTGTGGACAGTGATTTGGTAAGAATGTTGAGTCAACAATTAAAGTAGACATGTGCGATTAGTTATGAAGGGTGCCCAATCTATTATGAAGATACGATGATGAAGGGACATAAGGCATATCTTTTAGAAGGCAACCATTTCCTATCGTATAAGGTATAAGATGGAGTTTGATTCATTTGGGAAGGGGGGCAGTTCAGAAGGAGAATGGAAGGCTGAGAATAGTATCTCAGGAAATTGAATTACATCTTGGGAATCATATTTATCACTGCAGATCAGTATGCTATCTTTCTACATCTGCATATTGTTTGATTAATAATAAATGAATTTTACAATATAAATTAATATGTATATGTTAAGTTACGCATTCTGTTTAATAATCAAAATATATGAATACACAAACACAGATAACATACATATATTAATAATTTGATATGCAGTAAATCTAAGGAATTGTGTAATAAATTTATATATTCTGTCATAATAGGAATATCAATGAATGTTTAATTTATTAATATATGTGTGTACCCATAACACTTGACATACTATTATGTTAGTGACCAAATCTTAATTCAACCACTATGCCCAATGAGTGGATAGGTTGGTGTGTGTAGAGAAAGACGAGTAAACCCAATCACAAGTGATGGTAAGCCCAAAACAGGTAGGGGCATAGTCCTGGGCCTTGAAGGAGCCTCCTTGTAGGTGGTGTCAGTGCCCTATGACAGTAAATCCCCATCCCTCATTAGGATTAAGGAAGAAGCTAAGATAGGCCTTAATGTAATGAATGTTAATGTGATATGAAAACTAATTCATGTAAATATTATTTAGAATTATAAAATGGAAACATAATACTGTATAGTAGATATGTTATTCATTTGGAAAATGGCAGCCTCCTAGTAGGGGACATTACATCCTAAAGCTTCCCATCCTCTTCCACTTTCTTATTGTATTTTTATGCCGCCAATCAGATTTTATCGTCCATTTCCCTTTTTTCCTTTGAGGTGGCATTGCATCACCTCTGGTCTTCCACCAGCCTTACTCTCAATCCTCTCAATTTATCTCCACTCTTGTTCTTATTTTTGTTTTCATGTCACGATCGTGGGACTTCTGGTGTTTTAATTTTTCCAAGTCATTCTCCCTCTCTATCCTCTCTTTCTTAGCTCAATGAATTTGAAAATAACTTCGTATTTTCCTTCATCAATCCCTATACATTTGTAACTTAATTCTCCTTTTTACTTTCTAGTATTAATTGGGGTAATGTTGCACTATTTTTTTGACATTAAATGTCTTTTCCTTTTACCTTTTCTTTATTGAATTATTCTTTCACACACTTTTATTGTTTTTAGAAGGGAAAAAAATTATGCTTTAGTTAAATTTACCCACCATCCACCCAGTCATTCATATTTGTATTTACAATTGACTCAGCCACTTCTTCCCAATTCCCTTGAAGATAGCCATGACATTTTCTGCCATATCCTTATCTCTCTAGCATGCAATACATGATCATATACTTTAATTTATATTAGTCAATAGAGTGCCCTTTCATGTTTGTAGTCAACAAGTTCACCAAACAACCTTTTTAGAGTTTTCTATGAAGTGGTTACATCAAACTGCCCTAAGATATTTTCAACTTAAGTACGTACTATTTTTTCTTCTCTTCTTTTGCATATTTCTAATTTTCAACCTTGTGAATTTGCATGAACAACCTAATGATATGGTGTATCAAGATATGGCCTATTCAAACTTTTCTAACCACCATATCTTCAGCTTTACACGGCATCACTTCTATTTGTTGTCATAAAGCAACACTCTTAATTCATGGGAGAGTATCTTCACCTCTGACATTTTCATCGTATGTTTTCTAACTACAATATTCAATGATGATAGTTTTATCATAATAAACAAGCAATGCATAAATAAGGAACAACACTTATATTCATGTAAAAGCAATGTACATCAACGGACAATGAAAAATCCAGGTAGAATGTACATGAGAACTCTCATCTCTGTCTGAGACTTCACCACTAATGCATGTCAACCCAATGGCCACCAACTAAAAAAATTAACTAGAAATGAAAAGCAACCAATACACTGCCTAAACATCAAACAAGAACAACACAACTCTATTCTTTACAAAAAACAAAATTACTATTTGCTTGGCATTTATTTATTTAGCCAAATATTCTTTATTCTTAATGCCATAGTTCAAAATCTCAATGAGATACTCACCAACTCACACATACTAACGAGTCAACAAGAATAAATTTATTATCTGTTTAACATTAATCTATTCAACCACATATTCTTTATTAATACTACCATAGTTCACAACCTCAATAAGTTACTAACTCAAAATGTACTCGTGAGTCAATAAGGCTCGATGAGTTACCACCGGATTTCAGGCAAGTACTCGCCTACAAATTTACAAGTACCCATGAGTATGTAATAAAAACTTGTACATTGACCAAAAAAAACTGCAAAGAAAACACACAAAACCCTTTATTTTTGTCATTCTCTCATTTATGCTTTCATGCCTTTGACTATTTGACAACATTGCATCAGTTTTCAAGTGATTTCAACTAATTCTAAATGATAATGTGTTCCCTAGGTAATTCCAACGGTCCCCACCCAAAATGCATTTCAAGGACATGGGGTGGTGAGGAAACATGCCCAAGGTCATTCACTATAAAAAAAATTAAAATTTTAAATTTTAAAAAAGTAGAAACATCCCAAAAACTTTGTAGAAACAGCAAGACATCCCCCATCCATCATGCGATTAGTCATCCCCTACAGCCCAGCAAACAAAAAGTGCAAATTAAAAAAATATTAAGGGGGGGGGAATGGAGCAGGGCACCCACAAAACCCCCCACATCCATCATGGGGACAAGTACTCATCCCCTAAGGCCCAGACAACAAAAAGTAAAAAAATTAAAATTAAATTAAGGGAAAAGAGGGCCTAGGCCTAGGTACCCACAAAGCCCCCACATCCCTTTACAACTGTAAACCTAAAACAAAGATACTAACACCTAAAAACAGAAAACTTCTTCATTTTGTTATTTTGCATTTTCTAAGAAGAAGAAAACGAAAGAGAAAAGCAATAAGAGAAGTGAACAATAGTGACAAGATGATAAGAGCGCATCAAAGCTACACCATTTGAGGTAAGTCTACCATGCACTGCTCATTTGCACAAATCCTCTTGAAATTTTTTGTTGTTTCTCTCAAAAGTTTCAAACACTTAAGCAATTTTTTTTAACATTCGCATTTGTAGCTATGTTCTTTTGAAAAGTTGTTGGTTGTAAAAGGAAGTGCAAGGATGTAGACTTTCCAATTTCAAATTTCAAAAAAAGCCATAAAAGAGGTTGGGATCTCAAATGTTGTACAATTTATCATTTGACTCAGCATGTGTTTCTAGACTCGTTGACATAATGGTAAATGGTACCTACAAATATATTTTTTGGACCCCATGTGTTGACACGTTAAACAATGAATTGAGAGACATTGTAAAGAAAGATCAGCATGAATAAAATATAAATATACACACCTCGCTATCTCTTTGCAGGAGCCTTTTTTAAGAAGAAACTCCTCAAAGCTATGCAAAATAGATATGTCAACTACTTCATCTTGTTAGAGAGGATGCTTACAGTTAAGAAGGCTCAACAATTAATGATGGTTAATGTTGAAAGAAGTATGTGGTCAAATACCAACATAGCTGAAGGGAAGAGTGTGAAGCGGAGGATGCTAGATGGTGATTAAGTAAATTACATTTCTCTTTCATCTCAAGTGAGTAGGTATGTTAATATAGACTCCACTAGTCAAGAAAACTTATGAGACATTTGACAACATATTTCACTATATGAAGCATGCTATTCATAGCAAGGAAGCATTAATCGTTTGGGAAATCAATCGGCAAATCAAAAGTATAAGATTTTTTGAAAAAATCGGATTTATAAAAAAAACTAAAAAATTGCAGAAAAACAATCAAAAACTACTTTTTTCATATATTAAAGGGCATTTCCATAGCATAGAGATATTATAGGCAAATAAAATAGAGACTTCAACAAATAAATTGGAGAAAATAGATTTTCGTTGATCATATTCATATCGCTGATACATTGCACAAAACATACCACAACATAAATAATAACTAGATGGTAACAGTTGGCAAAATGTCAATTACAATATAGTTTGTGACTTTATACAAAGTCAACATATAAACAAATTTATTGATATTAATTAAGAATTTATACATTTTTTAATTTATTTAATATCTTTTATAGATCGTTTTTAAAAAACTACTGGTTTTTGTGTTATTATAATAAAAACTAGTATTCAATATTTAAGTTGAGATTCAATACATTTCATATATATTTTTTTAATAATAAATTTTTATTCTTACCGTGAAAAACATTTGTTTCAAAAAATAAAAATAAATTATTTAAGAAAACATTAGAACATCTATATAATTATTTTATTTTTACCTCTAAAAGCAAAATAAAAATATTAAATTCTATTTTAAAAAACATTTATATTTTATGGTTGAAAACAAAATAAAAACACTTAACTTTGTCTTAAAAGTATAAAATCAAACTATATTAATTTTGTATTTCAATTTTAAAAACAAAATAAAAACATCAAATTTGTATTTGAAAAACATATGATTAATAAGTATATTATATTAAAATAATAGTAAATTTAAATTGAAATTCACCTTGTTCGAATTCGAGTTGCTAACAATAAATTTCGGATGAAATTTGGCAAGAGAAAAAAAATTAGTCATTAAATTTGCTTTATATAAATTTGATTTTTTTTATTTTATTTTTTTTAAAGGGGTAATAACCTAGGCCTGGCAGGGGTTGGAGGTGTTGGTAGGAATTGTTTGGGGGAGGTGTTGTTCTTCTTTTCGGTGCATAAAGGGAGGCAATCTAATAATCTTATGGAGGGACTTGCTATTCTCTATGCCCTGGAGTGGACTTGGGAGTTGGGTAGAAGGAAGGTTATCTGTGAATCGGATTCACAAATTATTGTGAATTTGTTGACTGAGAAGAAGGTAAGTGGGAATCATTGAGAGCTGGCAAGGATAGTTCATCAGATTCTTCAAATTAGTTCTTTAATGGAACAGGTGTCTTTCATCCACATTCCTCGTGAATGGAATAGAGCAGCTGATTGTTTGGCTAAGTGGGCTTCGGAACATGACAGTGACTGGAAAATTGAAGGATGGGAGCATCTCTCCCCGGATTACTGTGAGGTCTTGCAGAAGATTTTTGCTGAGAATATGGATAGCAATGATGTTGGCTGAGCTTGGTCGGAGCCTGAGGTTCTCTTTTTGGAGCCTAGTCGCTTGGGCCCTCCTTGTAATTTTTGTGTCTATGTTTCAATAAAGTTTTTACCCCTTTTATTCAAAAATAAATAAATTTGATTTTTTAGAAAATATAAATAATATATCTAAAAACATCAAAATAAACAATATTAAATTTGTTTATTTTAATTTAAATTTGTCAAATTTTATTTATACAATTAAAAATTAAAATTAAATATTCTTAAATATTTAATTTTTAGTATATTAAATGTTAAATCCGATAAATTTTATAATAAATGTTAATATATTAAATATTTATCAAAATTGACTTTATATTTTTTATATTCATTAGATTCTACATAATTTTTTAATATTTATTAACATTTATAATGGGCAGCTTCCTTAATATTCAAATCCCACAATTTAAAAAAATCTTTTTAACATTAGTAAATGACATTTATATCAGGCCACATTAAAAAGTCACATTAATATTAAAAACATTTATATGGGGCGGCCATTTTTCCCGACGCCTCTACAAACCCTACCTTATCGGCGGAAGCATTTCATCTGCGTCCAGTTCCTCGTCGGCGGCCCTCTGCAAATTTCTTGTGGGTGCGCGATTTTTTGCCGATTAAAACCCGCTTTAATTGCGTTAAAAACATGCAAAAAGTTGTTGAAAATCGGTCAACGACTTTGCCGATTTTTACAGGGAATTAATCGGGGATTTCGGCGACTCTCGATTAATCGAGTATAATCGGGTTTTTTTTCCCGATCTTTGCTTCTTTGATTCATAGTAAGGACCCTAATTTGAGATTAGTGAGGCATTGTGACATTGTGACACCATGGTGGAACACTATGAATGCCCTACTTCATATAGCAACATATACTTTAAATCTCAAATAGTAGAACAAAGGCTTGGTAGAGTGCCTCTGAATGATGAGGAGGTGAAAGAAGAGTTCATGAAGCCATTTGAAAAATATATAGTAGGGAGGAGTCAAAATTACTTCAAAAGTAGTGGCTAAACTTTGTCAATCTTAAGAGTCCAACATTCAAAAAGCCAAAAGCCAGAAAAAATAGAACTACAATAGCTCAAACTGAATCTATTAGATGTTAGACATGGCATGGCAAGGATGTCATTGAGTTAAGAATGCTTGCCACTCACCTACTTTCATAGTTTGGCAATTCCTTTATTGCAAAGAGGAATTGGTGTGCATACAACTTCATTCAATCTATCCAAAGAGGAATTGGTGTGCATACAACTTCATTCAATCTATCAAGAGGAACACACTTATCTCTCAATGATTGGAGGAGTTGGTGGCTATGCAGTGCCTTGCGAGTTCAAGATCAATATACTCCTAAGTATCATCAAAGTCCAACCGCATGTTGAGATGTTGATCCAGAAGATGCAACACAAATTAATGAAGAGACAAGGAGGATTATTTGAGGTACTATTGGATGAAGAGGTCCCTCATAGTGGGAGTAATACAAACTGACTCAAATAATGATTAGGGCAGCAACAGATTTTCTAAGTTTTTCGTCATTTCATAGTTGAAACTTGTAAGCTTTGAGCATTTTGTTGGAATTTTTACATAATATATATGCACGTTGACAAGGAACCTGGAAAGCAATGAATTTTTGTTAATTTTTGTGTCAAATCTCATGTGAAATATGAATTCACCTCTAATGTTGTGTAATATAGTTCTAGAATTTATATGATGAATGTCTTACATATAAATAAAAGATATTTCCTATATGTTTTACATTTTATTATTTTTAAATGTTGTCCCCTCTAGTCCCCTAAAAAAGAACCCATGTCCCAGGCATCCCCTACCATCTCCATCCCAGAAACTCCATGGAACATAGATTCCAAGTGACCATGGACTGATTAGGCAAATTTATTGATCAGAATTGAAATGCATGTACTCATTAATTTTCTTTTTTCTTTTTATCATTTTTGTTTTTCCCTCTCATTCTTGCATTCTAACAAGTCTAGGGTTTTAATTTTATTTTCCTTTTCACCCTCATTTAAAAAGGGTTCATAATGTTTTAGTTATCTTTGATATCTCCCTTTGTGTTATGGTTTCAAGTTTTTGACTTGGCAAATAGAAATATGGTATCTAAAAGTTACTAAAATAGTAGCAAGAACAAGGACACCACAAGAGGCATTGCACACCAAGCACAAAGGCAAAATTATTGATATGCAATTATTTTGGGTTAAAGATGAAAGGCATCAATTGCCTCAAATATCACCTTGCACAAATCCTTGGCTGAGTATGCAATGTGTAATTCAATGGAACCTAGGACTACAAGAGAAATGAGACTCTTTGTTTTGTAAAAGGAGAAAAAGATAGAAAAGAAGAGGATCACTAAGACAATTGCAATTGTGATGAATTCTCCTCCAAAGTCAAATATTGGTGGGCTTCTGCCTTGGCCCACAAATACAAAGTTTATCCACTATAGATAGTTATTGCCGACAAATCTTGCATTCACGAGGATTCTTTGTTCCTCATAATTATCTTAGTATGCAACCTGCACTCAAAGGTACTACATGAAAGTAGCAGAAGCGTCACAAGGCAAGGATGGCATGTGCTAATTTTTGGTACCATAACAACATACCATTCAATATTGTGAGGAGCCCATTTTGGGAGTCATTAGTCAATGCATTGATTATAGCCAGAAAAGGGTTCAAGCACCCAAACCCATATGATGTAAGTGGACCCTTGATGGATGAGGCAATGAAAAACAGCAAGGTCATAATCAAAGATCAAAAGAGGATTTGGCATAAAACAAGTTGCACCCTTTTATCTAATGGGTGGACAATTGCCAACAACTATGCATTGATCAACCCCCTCATGGCTTCAAGTGTACAGTTGGTATTTTTCAAGTAAATTGATGCCTCTAAGGAGGTGAACAATGTTAAAACCCTAAAATATATTGGATGAGGTGGAAATCATGGAAAAGGCAAAGAAAATCACAAAATACATCTACAACCATCCTTTGATTCTTACCCATTAAAAGAGCACACCAAGGGGAAACGTGCTTGTGTGATTGGGAGCCACATGATTTGCCACCAACTTGGACACTGCAAAGCATTTGCAACTTCATTAACATCTCTTAAGCACGTGTTTGTGAGATCTGGGTAGGTTGCATCTTGTTAGAGCATAACATATATTAGGGGCCCATACATTGACAAACAGACCTAAAATAAACATCTTCAAAACTCTAATATAAAGTATAATACATTATCTTATAAATATGCTTTTAGCAAATTACAAAGAATATTTAAATATTTAGTAAATTTATTAATATAAAAAGATTTATCTTTTGTTATTAATTAATACTAACATTATTTGTAAAAGGCATAGTAACTTCTTAAAAGTGTGATATTTATCTTATTTCCCTATATTTAAGGTATCCCCTTGGGGGTAGATTATTATAAGGGAATTTGAATGATTGAATATTAAAATGTTCACTTGAAACTAGAGGTATATGTGAGGCAATTGGAAGAAAGTAGAAGGGATTGTCCCTAGATTCTTCTGTAAGTATAGAAACAAATAGATTAGTTGAGATGGTGATGTCAATGGACATTACTATAAAGACAAAGGAGTGATGATGTGCATAGAGAGAGGCCCAACAAGAGTATGGAGAGTATTCTCAGCAAAGTAGAGGAGGTTATGAAAGGAAAAGGTAGAAATCTTTCAAAGGAACTTGTTTCAAGTGTGGCAAAGGACATAGGCATTCAAGTCTAAAGGAAAGAGAGCAAAGGATAGCACACAAGGTACATATTGGTGCAGGGCACTAGGGCATGTGTCTACTTCATTTTGACATGTGTCTACATCATTTTGATTCATGGTTATGTTAGGAATAGAATGTGCAATGTGTGTGTTTGAAGGCCTATTGATTAGGTCTAGACAGTGTAATAAGCCCCGAGGCTCCAAGGTGTGTCAACTTGGTCAAAGGCCTTGTATGGGCATTTTATATGTATTTTCGATGTTTAGGGGTTTGCAATATGTGGTAGGTTCATTCTTGACCTTTGGTGTGAAGGCAAGTCCGAATTGTAGAAAGTTGACAAAAGTTGCAAAGTTGCATTATTGTCTTAAGCAACTTTTCTTGCAAGATTTTGAAATGTGGTTATTCCAATGGCTAGTTGGTTGATTGTATGCGTTGGAGGTAGTTGGAGGAGTTCCTTGGCGTGATATAAGCCTAGAGGAACGATGCCTACTGGTTAGAGATGATATTGAATGAACTTCTTGTCTTCAAAGCAAACGGTTATTATGATTTCCTGCATTTTTCTTGAGTTTTCTGTTCTTGCATAATTCCCTGTGAATGGTGGGCATGAATCAAACATTTGGCAAGTTGTAGCAGAGGTTCACCATCCATTTGGAGTTGATCTGAGGTCTTCAAGCCTTCGAGTTTGGAAGAAACTGAATTTTCTATCCCACTGGCTTGACAAAACCCTCAAAACCAAGGTTTGGATGCAAACAGTGACACAAATCAACATCTCTCTATGGGATCAACCTGAAACCTGGGAGGATGTTGATTTGCAATGTATACTAGATGTTCCTGGTGGTTTTGGAGACAAGAAGTGTCATTTGTCTTTCCTAAGATGATGCCCTAGGCTTGACATCGCTCATGTGGCAAGCCTATGCAGTAGGAAAAGAGGGTGGAAACCTTGAACAGCAGATTGAAGGATGGTCAAACTTGGCATGAGAAGGACCCTTGGACAAGTGCAGACCCTTGGCAAGTGTTATCCTTTCATTCTTTTGAGACTGGTGAAGCTTTTGAGAGCTTGAACCCCAATACAGGCTAGAAGAGGCTAAATAGAGTCAGTAGGGTTTGACCATTCGTACTCAAAACCCAGATGCAGAAGTTTGGAATCTTGTAGAATGCCCAAAAGGGTATTCGAATATCAAATTTATTCAGGGGGTTGTTCAGGTAGGTTGTGAGACAAATCAAGAAAAGTCCAAATGGAGGGCTAATTGCTTGTAGCCCTATTTCCTAGGTCCAAAAGGGGAAAAGATACAAAGGGCTAGTAAACACCCATCTAAGGGGTCAAGATCAATGCAAATACCATATAACACATGTGTAAACACTCACATAGGTTAGATTCCACCTTTTGAGTAAAGATCTTGTTGCTTGGGGTTTGGGGTTGTTAGGTGTCCTTGGTTGAAGGATTGGAACCTTAGGGGTAGGAGACTCCTTGTCAATTGTGAGTTGTCCTGACTGAAGAGATCCTTGGGAAGGATCTAGGGCAAGCTCTAGAAACCTTGAGAAGGTTAAAGACATTGGTCCATTGGATGGTACCAACTAGAGACCCTTTTTGAGTAAAAACCAAGAAAGTGATATAACATCCCAAACCCTCTAGATCACATATGTAGGAGGGAAGTCAACCACCTCAAAAAGGGACCCCAAATATGGAGAATCGCTAGTTGTGCAAATAGCCTTGATATGTGACAAGAGGGATGAACTGCCACAAAGGAAGATAATTTTCAAGACTAGATGCAAGGTAGGAGGTTAAGTGTTGTGATGTTGAGGTGGATAGTAACAGTACAAACAATTTGGTGTCTATCGAAATGGCAAACAAATTACAATTGAGGGGGATGAAGCATTCGCTCCCATATAGGATTGGATGGTTGTAGCAAGAAGACGGGATACTAGTGGACAAACAATGCTTGGTGAGGTTCAACATAGAAGCATATTACGATGAGGTACTATGTGACATTATGCCAATGGATGTGTGCCATGTGTTTTTGGGAGTGCTTGGCTAATTGATAGGGATGTGGAGGGCTAACACCTACACCATACAGAAGGATGTTCAAAGACACAAGTTGATACCAAGAAGGGTAAGTGAGAGACAATTTTACAATCATGTTGGAGTGTGTGTTGGTGTGGAACGATATATGTTGAGTCCAAGGATGTGTCCCATTGTTGGATAACATCACAAGAAATGCAAAAGAGGTACCACAAAGGGAAAAAGGTGAGAACAAAGGTTACCAGAGAGGAGCCATATAGAGGACAAAGCAAGAGAACAAAAGGATGAGGAGCAATACATAGAGACATGCAACAATGGAAAACATAACAGAAGGTTATGCAGCAGCCAACAAAGAGGCTAACAGGTCAAAGGAACTCATTGATAGGAAAGGCAAGAAAATTATGACCGAGTAGAGTCCAAAAGAAAGTGGCACCAAAGATGATTGGTGGAAGAGTACCACAACCACAAAAGAGAAAGCTGAATGAGATGCTAAATGGTGCAATGGAAAGCAACACACAAGGTGGATGACTTGAGGCAAACATATGGAGGTGTAAAGAACAAGTAGAGGAAGCTACAGGTTGGAATTCCTAGGCAAGGTGGGCTGTCCTAGAAAATGAGGGACTCTTTTTTATCAACACGGAGCATCTGATGCAGAAGCATCCTTAAGCAATTTAGAAACCAATCTTTTCTAACAACACAGGGTATCTGATGCAGGAGCTAAGCAATTTAGAAACCCTTATCATTCTAGAAAAGTGACTTCTGAGGTTTATTTCAATTATCTGTTTGTCTTTCAAGTTTGTGGTTACCAGTCTACAACAAAGAATATTACCACATTTCACCGCAGTTTGGAATTGGCTTACACAGTTTTGAGAGTGGTCATAATGATTGTCGATGGATGTCATGTTAGCATTTGAAGAGGATTTATATGAATGAGAGATTGTAAACTAGGTCAAAAGCATCTAAGGGTCAATAGTTGTGCACAATTGTAATCGTTTCCATGCATGGTAGGTTATTTGGGGTTTGCACCAATAAATGAATGTTTTATAGGATTTAATTAACTGATGAGGATGTAATTTGAGTCCATGTGGGACTTCTTCATCATTTGTATTTGGAAGATTGTTATTTCTAGCCAACAACATGTTTCATGTGGTATTGAGGCTTGCACCACCTTGTAGCCAACACAAATCATGCAGGAGGCTTGACAGTGCTATTCATACATGAGTGATGATTGTTTAAACATAAATGAAGAGGTAGAATGGAACCAAAGTGAGACTATGAGGTCCAAGATGAAGATTGCGAGCTAGAGAACAAGGAGTATGATGTTAAATACAAGCTTGAGGAAGATAATACTGTGGCATAGCAAAGATATTAGAGTAGTGTGTAATTTTGAGTTTACGTTGTATTGTAATTTGTGTTTGAATTGTGATAGTAAAGTGTAGTGTAATGGCTGCGGCCTGGCATTTAAGAGGGCCCATTGCAGCAAAGTGAGTTGTAATCATGATGATAATTGTGCAAGCTTAAATAAGAACGTGTTGTTGTTTTCTGTCAGATCTGTGTTATGTGTGTGTTTTGATGTTAGGCTGCATGGCTGGATAGTCCTTCACTGGACCCCCCAACCATGACTACATCAGGAATATCTTCTCAGAGTCCTAAGGCAATTGCAGAGCTGAAAAGTGAGCAGCATTTCACCCACGACAAGGAGTGGTTTCATAAAAAGTCTTCCAACCTCCCCTCTATCCAAAGCAAAGGAAAAGATAGATACCAAAAAACTTGAACATTGGTTCGCACAATTTTTGTTATATTCCGGTATGCAGAATATTAGTAAATAACAATAGATTTATTTTACTAGATTAACATTACCAAACATGCTCTAATGATTTTAAAGTTATGCTCATGCTTTGGCAATAAGAAAGTCACCACCTTTATATTCTTGAGATGAAATTAAAAGGCTAATCAGAAAACAATTTTATCCCACATGTCACAAAGTAGGAAGGTCAATTTAAGTGGCAGTATTACAGGCAAGAACAAGGCTAAAGTTTATAAACAAGCCAATCTCACAGAAAGAATGTCTAAAATGAGTAAGGCTGTACAAGTGAATGACACCTTGATGAAGTACAGAAATGGAGGTAATAACCATCCAAGGAGTGCTGTGTTGCTTTCAAGAGCTAAGTTCAAATGAGACAGATTCACATGCTTGCCATATGGAGATGGACAAAGAGAAGAAACCATCCCCTTCTTCAAATATATAACAGCGCGGTGGGTCAATGGCCAAAAGAAAAGGGAAAGGCAATCACAACGCTACTGCTACTTAAAAATCTATCAAACATGCTAGAAATCACACTCAAAACTACACAAATCTAGATGGAAAAAGATGCAGAAGAAGGCCATGAAATCCTTCAAAGGAAAAGAAGTGGAACAGAATTCTGATGTGGGTGAAAAGATTGCTTGTATACCTCAATGCTGAGAGGTCTGTTTAGGTAGAAGAGCGAGATAAAGGTGAGCATAATAAACTTGTCTGTATAAAAACTCAGACCAAGATGACAAAAGTAGATGCCCTTTGATTCTTGTTCACAAGCTAATTTCATCTTTTACCAGTAAAAAAGAAATGCTTGAGTTGGAGACTTAAATACCCCAAACATATAAATTGGGTTGGCTAAAACAGGGAGTAGAATTGTCCATCACCAAACAATGCAGAATCAAGTTTGGATCAGCATTTCACTGATGAGCTAATTGTAGATGTTGTTCCCATTGGTGTACACAGTGTAGTATTTGGTAGCCTATACATGTATCATACAAATATTTCTTTTTGGTAAAAGCTAGCAAATACAAGTAGAATAAAGATGGGGAAAGTTTTATCATCAATGCACACAAAGGCAACTCAAACGTCTCCTTGGCAACAGCAGCCCAAGCAAAAAGAATTTATTAATGCTAATGGTGAGTTTGTTTCACTTCTCTTGAAAGGGAAGCAAACTGATGAAATAATTGAATGAAAGACTTCTTCTAGACTATCTACTAATGCAAATGGGAGATTTGTTGCAGCAGTTTAAGCCACAAAAAAAACTGTTAAATAGCATCCAGAAATCCACAAAGCCGAACTCTTTGTGGATAAAATTAGGTAAATTTATCTCCAAGTGCAGGGAAAATTGCAAATTGGTCTAAAAGGGTAAAAATTGCACAGGGCCAAGAGCTATTTAGAAGATAAGGTGAGCCTATTGTTTCCTTGTCTATTGAGTTGTAGTGTCCCTTGCCAATTCTGATATAATTTTTCAGACTTCTAAACCCTTGAAGAATTTTGTCAAACACTTTGCATATGACTGATATAAAAACTTCAGATTTGGCTTGACATTATAAACCTTTGTTTAAACAATAAGGGTGACTTGCAAACCATAGAACAATGATCTAGGATGATAATGCAACTATAATTCCTAATGTTTGATTCAATAGCATGGATTGGTATAAAAGATTACAGCAGACTGTCATTAAGACAAACAGTTGGCACACATCATATGATAATGTCTAGATGAGAAGCGACCTTATAACTCCTTTATTTAGAATTAAAAAGGCTTATTACATTCACTCAACAAGTGCCCAAACATCTAACAATTAGGTACTGGTTTTCAGATTGTCTGAAGATACATGGCAATCATTAATACATGCATACTACTGAAAATACAATGAAATTGTGATGCCAAAGAATCTGGTATGAATCGCCTAAGTGAGGCGATGAAGAAGCAAGCAATATCGTTGACCAAGGAGTCTCCAATGTGCCAAATCGAACTACTTCATGATTCGCCCCTGCTACAACATATGGAAGGTCTGATTTCTGGTAATGATCAGCAATAAGTCCTTAACTTTTCTCCCAAAGAGATCACCTTCTCCTAATAAAGGTAGCACCACCATATGAGGATGAGAATCAAAGCCCAAAGAGGTAATATGAGCAAACCAAAGGGACAACAGCTGACTGGTTCGATCCCTATTAAAATTGATAGTGCTTTGATCTCTCCACAAAATCGCCTACAATCACCTCAAAAGAATCGCCCTTGGCTCCTCCTAATATCGCTGTCCTCAAACCTGTCAATTGATGCATCAATGATGATAAATGAACAAAATCGTGGGAAAGGTACGATCTGCTTCAGACTGATTATTAGCTGCAACTCCACTCGATTCTCCTCAAAAATGCATCAAATAGAATTGCCCCTTCCTCTAGATGATATCGCTGTCTTCAAGCCCAAGAAAGGATGCATTCATCATGGCATATGAACAAAAATGTGGTAGTCTGAAGGTCTGATGCAAAACATCTCAGATCTGATATGAAACTCAATTAGCTCAGTATGAAGGACTGAATGTCCCTCACTCTCAAGGCAACCCTTCAGAGGATCTTTCACCTCCTCAGTTGTGCGGATCGAAGGGAGGTATCGTTCCCTAAGACAAAATCTGCGGACAACCCTGGCTCCACAACCACAATACAAGAAGATAACAAACAACTCATCATAAGATTCCTTCTAGAAGATTCGGGTAGGTAAACTTTATTATTATTTTATTACACATGTTATTTTTAATGCACTTTTAAAATATTATATCATTATTATTAAAGTGCACACGTCTCATGATACGTGTTATCCCCTTATATCGCCATAAAACCAAATAGAAATGAAATATGAAGCCACAAATTGCTGCCAAGCCGACCCCCTAATCAATTCCTTGGCCTACGAGGGTCAATTATAGGCCAACCTCGTAAATGTCCACGTGCTAAGGAGAATGGGACATTACATGAGTTCCTAAATTTTTGGGGACCCAAATCCTTCCAACTGGGAAGTTATGATCCAAAATAGATCAGGTCTGTAATGTCCCCTACTAGGAGGCTGCCTGTATGATTAACATACATCATTATGCCTTAAATCAGAACACTAAACTAGAGAACAATTAGCATAACAATTGATAGTTACTATACTGAAGCCCCAATCCTTACTTCTTTCTTAATCGTCAACCCTAACAAAGGATGGAGAATTACTTGTTAGGGTGCTAGGAAAACTATTCTCCACAAATAAGGCCAAGGGTTTAAGGAACACCCGTCCATACCACCTCTTGGGGCTCGCCTATTTTGGGCAGTTTACAACCGCCTTTCCCTAACAAAACCAACCTATCCTCATGAGGGGCAATAGAAAATGATTAAGGATTAGGCTATGAGTATACTATTCTCCCATGTATTATGAATATATGCTAAGTTACCGAGTTCTTCTAGTTTAGCTCGTGTCCTAGTACTGGTACTGTTCGCGTACCAGTACGGTTCGAGTTCTTCCTAGGTACGCCTTGGGTTCTTCCTGAGCTAAGTCACAAGGTTCGAATTCGAATTCAAGTTCAGCAAGAATAAAATTCGGATGAAATTCGACAAGGTAAAAAATTCAACATTAAATTCGCCTTAGATAAATTTAATTTCTTAAAATATAAATAATATATCCACAAAATAACTAAATAAAATAAAATTTGTCATTTGTAAATAATAATTTTTGAGCATATATTATTAAAAAATAAAAATGCAACATTTAACTATTTATCTTTATATATATTTTTGGTGTTTGTTAAGTTCATAACCATGTAATATAATATAATTACATTATATTTAACTTAATTTAATATATGCTTTTAAATTAATATACTAAGTATATACTTAATCAAATTTAACATTTTAATATTATATTATTAAAAAACTAAAATATATTTTGATAAATATAACAGTTTTTAATAAAATTTATAATTTATGATATTTATTAATAAATATAATATTATAAAGTTATAAACTATACTGAAATTCTATAGATTAAAAGCACCCCATAAAAAGCAAATAAAAACAAATAGAGAAGAAAGCATCACGGCAAACATTGCGGATTGAGATCAAAATCGCAGATGGAGAATGCTAGTTCGAGCAACGAGTAGTGCGGACATGATACTAGTCACAGACATTACGTCCAGGGAGCAAACCATAGCAGATGCCCATGTCTTGCCAGCAACCTATGCAGGCTATAAAGTCGGTTTCACCATGAAAACAACCTCATGAAAAACACCGACCGTGTTCGACAACAAAGAAGAGCCCCTTGTGGCAGCTTTTTTCGTCGAGGGGTTCAAGCACTGCTGATCGGGAAATCCGACATCAGTGGAAAAAGCCGATGCATTCTTCCGTACGAATATAAACCCAAATTTTAACGAATTTTAAAGTAATAATTGAAATTCGCCAATCCGAATTTCATGTTTCAAGTTCAGCGAATTTTGTGACTTAGTTCCTAAGCATAGATGCACTACTCGTAGAAAACTCGGCAAGTTCGCAAGTTTTTCTCTGTGGCGAGTAATTACGCCATTGACTCGTTGAGATAACTCGCTAAGAAGAAAACTCAACAATTCTGTATTAAAAACTCGGCCGCCTAGGGATATAAGCAGAAAACGTAAAAAAAGCGCCCATATCATCATTTTGTGTTTTCTATTTTGCTAGTAAGGAAAAAAACACCCTACCAAGCATTTGCAAACTGATTTACATCGATGCTTGTTAATTATAAACGGATTTGAAACAGATTTGAGGTGGTTTTTGAAGCAAAATAAGATTCCCAAGTAGGTTTTTTTATTTTTTTTCCTATGTTTTTTTAAAACATTTTATTTATTTTTTGTTGCATCTAGATGAATAGAAAATCATTCCTAAGTAGTCAAAAATGATTTAGAGTCATTGGAACAAGATTTAACACCATTTTTCAAAAAAATTCAAACCCTACCAATTTTTTTTATTTTTTTAAACTTTCAATGATGTCTAAAATTATTTAAACTAATTTAGATAGTTTGCTAAATTTTTTAACTAAAATATTAACTGTCTTTTCACTTTGTATGTGTAGGTTAACAGTTAACCATTAATTTATAATGGCAAATATAGGTGGTTCAAGCTTTGGCTTCAGGGTCTAACTGGCCACTAGAAGCATGCCCATTTGGATATGTAGGCACCCGTCCTAAAGGTGCTAGAGATAGGGCTTGGAGGTATGCCTAAGAAGGACCGGAACGTGGGTCGGTGATATGCATTAAATGCGAAAGAATATTTCATGGAGGCATAAACCGCCTCAAATACCACCTTGCAGGCATTGAGAAGCATGATGCTAGGGAATGTCCTAGGGCCACGGAAGAAATAAAAAGAGATGTTAATGCCATACTTGCAGCTGAGGAAGAGAAAAATGTGCAAAGGGAGAGAGCAAAACTAGCCATGAGAGCAGCCATAGTTGAATCTCAAGGAGCTTCAATTGACCTTGAAGAAGAAGAAGAAGCATTTCAGGGCATAGTGGGCTCTCGTCATGGCCCACGTATCTGCAAACCCAGCACCACCTCGGCCAACACTTCTGCTTCTTCTAGTAGAGCACCTACTGCATCACGGTCATCATCAGTGGCACAGTCTATAGGTAATTATTTTGTGCCTAGAAACACACCTAGAGCACAACCATCATTAGAGGCAATTGGATGGAAAAGGGAGGTGCATAAGAAAACAGACATTGCATGTGCCGATTTTTGGTACTTCAACAGCATCCCATTCAATGTGGCAAACAATCCTTATTGGCTTAATTTGGTTACGACATTGACAGTTTCAGGAAAAGGATACAAGGCCCCTTCTCTCACAGCGACTTGGGTAGGAGGTTAGTAAATAGTCCACTTGATTTCATTTTTAAATGTTTTTCTTGTTTATTAAATCAAAATTGTGTACTAAGACCTAATTTCACTTTGTTCTTGTAAGTTACTCACAAATGAAGTTGATAGGGCAAAAGAAGTGGTGGAGGACCAAAGAAAAGAATGGAGAATATATGGTTGCACTATTCTTTCCGATGGGTGGAAAGACGGCAAAAACCGCACCATAATTAATTTTTTGGTTGCTTGCAAGAACAATGTGGTGTTCTTGAAATCGGTGGATGCCTCCAACAAGGTGAAAAATGCTAAAACTTTGGCTCTAATGTTGGAGCAAATTGTCATGGAGGTGGGAGTTGAAAATGTGGTGCAAATAATCACAGATAATGCAGTAGCATATGTGGCAGCAGGTAGAATCTTGCACGATAGGTACCCCACTCTTTTTTGGACACCTTATGCAACACATGTCCTTAACCTTCTTTTGGAGGACATAGGAAAACTTGATTGGGTGACTCCAACTGTGGAAGATGCAAGGAGGATCACAAAATATATTTACAATCACCCTTGGGTTCTTCACTTGATGAGAGAGCACACCCAAGGGAAAGATTTGATAAGAGCGGGTGTCACAAGGTTTGCAATGATTTTCTTGACATTGCAAAGCATTCTTGGTGCATTGACTTTTTTGAAACAAATGTTTGCGAGTCAAGCATGGCTAGACTCAACTTATTCAAAGAAGCATGAAGGAGAGGGTGTTGCATGCATAGTCTTCGACAACCTATTTGCACAAAAGGCTACAAAGATTGTGAGGGTAACTTCAAAACTTGAATATTTAATTATTCTTGATTCAAGTCTCTCATTATTAATTTGAACTTCAATAATTAATATTTTTGTAATTTTTATTTTTCAATTACAGGTGTCGGAGCCCTTGGTTAGAGTTCTCCGCTTGATAGATGGGGATCGAACCCCAACGGGGTATGTTTATGAGGCCATGGATAGGGCCAAGGAGTCTATCAAAAATTACTACAAGGGGATAGACACAAATTTGATCCCATCTAGGAAATTATTGATAAAAGGTGGAACAATCACCTCCACCAACCCATTCATGCAGCAGGGTACTACCTCAACTCTCGTTTTAAGTTTGAGGAATCTTACTCAGATCCTAATGGAGAGGTCATGGAGGGCCTCACTACATGCATTCGGAGGATGATATCTGAGGTTGAGGTGAGAGACCTCGTTGTGACCGAACTCCAAAATTATGAGGAAGCAAGGGGTAAGCTATTCTCTTCAGAGCTGGCCAGGAGAGGAAGAACCACTCAAACCCCAGATATAATATTTGCCATTTCGATTTTGGGGTCTAAAGTAATTGATAAATTGATTAACTATGTTTTCACTTTTCACTTTGCTTTCTAAATTTTCAATATTTTATTTTGCAGATGCTTGGTGGCAAAGTTGGCATGGAAATACCCCAAATCCCAAAAAATTGCCCTTAGAATCTTATGTCAACCTTGTAGTTCATCCAATTGTGAGTGCAATTGGAGCTTGTTTGAGGCCATCCACACGAAGACGAGGAGCAAGTTAGCTCAAAAACGCCTCAACGACCTTGTCTTTGTGCAATATAATCTTCAATTGCGCATAAGGAACGTAGAGGAAACACCAGCTGGTCCAATTGATTTGGATGATATAGATGCTTACAATGATTGGACATCGCAAGAGCAACCTCCATTGTTTACAGAGGATGACATCTATGATTTGGAGAGGCGAGCTATGGAGGAGGAGGGGGGTGGATTTGGTTTCACACTGGATGACATTGAGGAGGACGAGGAGGATGAGGAGCCATTGCCAGTGCCAGGAGCAGCTAGAGGCAGAGCTACATCTAGGATGGAGGTCGAGCCACAGCCTAAGCCAGTCATACTGAGCGAGGAGGCACAGCCACAACAGACTTCTAGGACTAGACCCTCTAGTTCTAGCTCTCCCTTAGTTTTTACTAGAGCTAGGAAGAGGAAGATGTAATTGTATTGAAGTATTTACTTTTAGTTTTACAAAAACTATTTAATATTTTGCTTCCAGCCATCATGCGGATGCGATTTTGTACCCACTTTGCATTTAAACCAGTTAAATATATATAGACTCAGCTTGTTTCTTTTGTGTTCTCATTTATTGACTCATTGGATGCATCTCCTCATTGAATTTTGCAAAAAAAAAATGCATTTCTAATTAAATTTAAGCAATTTTTTAAGTTCCCGCGTTTTTTGTCGAGCTTTTTTTGGGGGGGCCTTGACGAGTTTTTGGTTTTGGCGAGTAGTTCAACTATGTTCCTGGGTACCTAGGTTCTCTATGGGTCCTTCTATGAAGAACCCACAAAGAACACAAGCATCCAGGAAGTACCAAGGGTCGTACCCAAGCATAGTTTCATAAACTAAAACCTCAGTTTCACTCCCACAACTTTGTGACAGCATTTTTTATCAGAATATGTTAGCAAGCAAGCAATTAAATATCATTTTGGTTGCATTTGCGAGTTATACATATGAACATAGGGTTAGTAAACTTTATATCAGCAATACTGAGATTGATTTCAATTGATTTACATTAGGCATACATAGCAGATGTTTGCTTATGTTTTCTGAAATCACTTTCCTTGTGTTGTTAATGATTTGGCATTTTGTCAAATGTTTGAAAAATGAAATTGAATCAGCTTCTGCACTTCACACAGCTAGTGGTAGTGGCAATCCAATTGATTGTGGTTGAACCAAATGTTGATATTGAGCTTGACTCTTATGATGAAGAACCATGAATATTAGAATCAATTTGAATTTGAATTTTCATTGTGTAATGACATTTTGAAACTTGAGTATTTTCATTTTTGCAAATTATGAATGAGGTATCAAAAAAAATCTTTTTTTATATTTATTGACAATTATGGATTTATGAGTATCACTCTTCTTGTAGTTATACAATGATATAGTCTATATTGTTTGAACATATATATGTATATACGGACGTACCCATACCCAAGGAAAAAAAAATTGCCATACCCATGAATCCGTACTTGTATCCATATCCGTACCCATACCCGAATCGGTAACTTAGAATATATGTGTAAACAAATGAAATTAAGCATAATTGTTATGTAGATCTGATTAACAAATATAAATCTTATTATTTCTGTTCTATGTGTATATAAGAATAAATGCAACAGCTTATACCATAGGCTATATATCTGTTCCAAATTCCTAATAGAATTCAGATATAATATTACTGTGATAAACATTCATCTCATAAATAATATACAGCATACCAATCTGCTGCTTCCAAAATGATTGCCAGCAATATGATCGGCCAGTAACTTAATCTTCTGTTCCTTCAATGATCCCCCTTCGATTGATTGGTGTTATTCTTTTATACTTCTCCATCGGGATGGAAGGCGATGCCTCTTCTCAAGGAGGTGCCCATTGGAAAGAGATATGACCCTTTGCCATCGCATGCCCTTTCACAAGTAAACCGCCTCTTCAGAATATTATATTTATGCTAACTAACTCTTAAGCTTGTCTTGGAGGAGATCGCATGTCCATAAGGGAAATAGGATCAATTCAAATAATTACCACTCAATATCAGATTGGGTCTGCAATATTCCCGACCCTAAAGATAGGCAATTGCAATATGTTTAATGATCAGTGAACTGTGATGTCTTACAGGTGTAAGACAATTTCAGAATTCGGCCCTTTTAATGTTCCTTTGATATTAGGTCAGCTTAGACAAATAGAAATGGCGAGGTCTTATGAATAAGGCCATTTTCTTTCCATTGATGCCTAGCTAGATTTATTACGTTAGGACAGAATGACACATTAAGGTGGGGACATGACAAGGTCAAGTTAACTAAGTCAGCTAATACGGTCACTAATCAATTCTCTTAAATAATCACCAGCTCAATGACATTCATAGGACTCCATTTTGCAAAAGAAAACATATAAAACAGGATTGCAAGATTAATTGATGGAAAAGAATGGAAACGGAAGTCATTTGAGTGATCTAGACACTCAAGAGGCTGACTTCAACATAAAAAACAGTCATGAACAATGGTTTTGTACCCAACCAAAATAGTCACTATGCAGTTGTGGTCCTCACAATTATTTTGATTGCATCAAAAACTGTTCCTTAACCAACAAAAATGTTGTCCACAAGATCAAAAACAGCTAAAGCATTTGAAATTCGGGTCTTTTGGGCTCTGAAGGCTATTAGGCTTCTCTTCAAAGAATTCTCACACTCTTATTGTATAAGTAAACCCTTCAAAGGTTTGTAAGAACAATAGATTTGGGTGAGTTACATTGTTTCCTTATTAAGCTAATGCTTAGAGGGTTGGGTGCAGGTAGAATTGTGTAATCAAGCTGCAAAAGTAGTTTGTAGGTGTTGGGACACTGCTGTTGTTGTGAAATGTTCCTAGAGCTCTTGGGGTGAGTTACTTGTAATGGTTTGGAGAAGATAGAGGCTTCAGGAGGCTTCTACCTCGATCTTCATAAAGCTTTTTCCCAACTTAGATTTTCTCAAGACCAAGTTCTCTGTGTCTGCTCTATAACTTAAATTTTTACATTTCAGAACTTATACAACTAAACTTAGGACACACAAAAACTATTTTCCTCAAGTTGTTTGTACAAAAATAGCAAGCAATTTTATTGTAGCAGGATCTTAAGTTTGTGTTGATGAACTAAGTAAACAGATATCCATAATAATTATGAATAACAGAGAGAGATAACAAAAGGAATTATATTAATGTCAACAAATGACAAAAAGTGAGTGAAACGGTCTCAAAGAATACATTTTGTTTTAATAGAGATGTAGGGTATAGTTAACCCAGACTACAGAAAAGTGGATGCATAAGGCACTAAAGAAAGGTAAACATGGCAATGTTAAACATTAAACTTTAAACAGTTAAATCCTGAATACTAAAAGCTATGTAATATAGTCCTATGAGGGTACGACCCCTTAAGAAAGCACAAAGTTGATTAAGATGAAAGCAAGATTGTGAAACAAGACCAATGATGCCTTGCTACATCTTGGACCCAAAAAACCAGTGTGTCATCATCTATCACCACAAAAGAAAATGCATGATCTAATGACTAATGATGCATAGGGGAATATTTAAGGCTACTAGGAGATCAGGTACTCACGTACATCCTTTAAATCCTCTTCTACCATCCATGGTTGACAAACATCTAGTGCCAGATGAAAATCCTATTATATGCACTTGCATTCATGACTTTGGCCCACGCAAAGAGAGAGCTTGACATCAATATGAAGCAAATCCACCCGACCTAGACTAAGACAATCATTCTAGTATAAGTCATAGAGATGCCCCCATCTGAGTGTGAATCAGATGCAGTCAACGGGAACTTACCATCTCCAATCCTTGAATTAGGATGAAAGAAATAATAAATGTGACAACTCTAGGGGTCCCCTATAAGGATCTACATTTGAGAATGACTGCCTTAGTCTCTGGACGGTGAATGGTATCTCGCTCAAATCTCATAGCATACAGGGCATCCAAAAATAAAATGCTCCTAAGTCTCTACCACTAGGAGGGGATAGAGTTGACACAGCCTTTCAAACAGGACTTGCTTCTTGACTTGAATATGCACCTTACATTTGACGACAATGATGACATCATGTTGTACAAACCTTCTATCTTAGATGGGAAAGAATATAAC
The DNA here is from genome assembly GCF_030272615.1 of Cryptomeria japonica. Lineage (NCBI taxonomy): Eukaryota > Viridiplantae > Streptophyta > Pinopsida > Cupressales > Cupressaceae > Cryptomeria > Cryptomeria japonica. The sequence goes on along the minus strand of NC_081411.1, from coordinate 618,683,584 downwards.
ATGTAATTATATTGTTATCAGAATGAGCTAATTCCAAATAAGGAATAGAAGTTACAAAGATGCAAATTGATAAACTTAGTAACCATCCCCATTCAGTATTATCAGGTTACATTAAAAATGCAAAGAGGAAATTTCTGCGAGCTAATTAGAGAAAAAGAAAAAAGAAAGCATGACCAAATTCTAGTAATAACTTTCATGAGCAGAACCACATCCTACATTTTTTATTATGATAAGCCCATGAGACATCGATAGCAACATGTCGGACACCTAACATGTTGATGAAGGTCCAGTGAAAACTCAGATGATCAATCCCATATCCCACATCTTTGATAAGAATGAAGCACCATGAGATAACCCAAGTACAGCAAAATATGCTATGTCAAGCTTTAGTCTTGGAGATCTATCAAATGACCATGATAAAACATTTTCACAATTTTCAGCCCAGCAGAAGACTAGGATAATAGCACTCGATAAAAAGGAGCTCATAGCACTCAAGTTTGAGTGAGTCTATTATGTGACAATGTATCCAGAGAACCAAACCATAAACAAGTGCACTATGTTGCCACCCATTAGAACCCATCAATACAAAGAACATCAAGAAATGTAAACAAGGAAAAAGTACACAAGATGAAGAGTGGAGCCAGCTGTCTGCAAAAGAATTAACAACCCTTCAAGACAAACATGTTTAAATAGGGCAAAAATAGTTTGAGGCATAACTCCTGTTATAGTGAACTCTATAAACAAAATATGCAAAAAAAAAAGTTATGACTCAATGAATACACAAAGCATCTAGAAGCACTTTGTATGCTCAGAAAAGCAGCATGTTCTTTAAGGAAATTGTAAACATGTTTTCCTCTATAAATTTTATCTTACCAATTCAGGTGCAATCTTTTTTTTCTCTTTAGCTAAAGATCCCTTCCTTTTTGTTAACATCCCTTCCAACCTGAACCTAACAACTTGTTGGCATGTTGTCAATTCCTACAAATTAAAGTGTCCTTGTAAGGAATGCCTGAACTAATACATTATCGGGTAGATATGTTGAACATTTATGTAGTAATTGACTATGAAAGTCCTTTGCCTGAGTAAGGCTATAAATTAATTACCGTCAAAGCACTGTTACAAGACTTGGAATTGGAATGCTGGAAGAGAAAGAGTTAACTTAATAGTTGGCAAAAAGCTCTACAATTACTTGACAAAGAAACATATTGGGTCTCCCTGTTTGATAAACACGACTGTAATGGACCTGAATATTCAAATGTTGACAAATCTCTAGTGTATAGCACCTTTGATTAACGAATGCAATAATTTAAGGCAGGATAGAAAAGATGTTGTTTTTAGAGAAAAGATGAAAATCTGACTGCTCATTCTGCTTTGCCTGATCCAAAAGTTCTTTGACATGTTCTTTTGTCTCTACACATGATAGTATGATTTTTCCTTGGGTCAGTATAGTTGTAGTTGCAATTGATATACACACTATTGCTCAATTTGTATATTCATATACACAAGATATTTTATTATAGTAGTATCAGTACAACAAATATATTAGTTTTAACATTTGTGCATAGATCTCAACCAGGTGGAAGTTTAAGAGTGAATGATATTGTCCTTTATACCCTTGAAATCACTATCATACAAAAATATGATATATATTTTAGTTAATAATCGGCACCCCCATCCATAGAAGCCCGTGTATTATGCCAAAAGTATAAATTCCAATTTTATGGATAATAGTATGGTTTTTTCCCAGATCTGGTTATATGAGATTCAGCTCAATTTTGTACAATCATATATATATGTGCTAGATAATATTTAATTTTCCTTTGTACCTTTACCATTCTCGTTTATGCATATATATCTCAAAGCTTTGTTTAAGGCCTCCACCAATAGAAGTCCTGCATATTCAATCTTAAAAATAACACTTGGCAAAGAGAAAACTAGATGCCTATTCAAATTATTGATGAAGTTTCATTATCAGCTTTGATCTCAGTTTGATGGTTAGTCATACACTAGGTAAAGAGTTGACCTGCCCATCTCTCCCACCAGCAGAGTGAAATTTGGGAGAAGTTGATTACAAGAGTATAGTGCTTGTGCAGGAAAGTTATTTGTGTATAAGGATTCCATAGCAAGTCAGGCTCATTCTATTTAATTTTTAAACTTTCCAGTTTGTATTTAAACTAGTACACATAATAGACAACCTTTTGAATTCTTTTATATAATATTTGAATTTTTTAATATTATACAGGGTGGAAATGATAGCTAATCGTTTCATAAAAGAAACACAAAACAAAAAAGGTAAAACATTAGTGAAGGAATAATAGAATGGGCATTCAACGGTGCTCCATTAGCTATTGATCCCTCTAATATTCAGAATCCATGAACCATGACTAGGGACTATCTGGGTTGTGATCCTTTGGAAAGAGTCCAGGTGTGACCTAGCAGCGTATTCCAACTATAAGATAGAGGACTCAACTGCCACAATGACACAGATGCTGATCCCAAACGGACTGCTCCTTGTAATAATGAATTAGCAGCACTGGAATTCGAATGATACCCTCTCTGGTGTCCAAGTCACTATAATCATCTGGCATTCTGAAGGAGTTTCTCTGTAAGTATATAAGTATGTGTAAAATCCGTGTGTATATGGGTATGTATTTAAAACAGAGAATTTATTACCAAGTACTTTAGGCAACAATCCAGCAGAATGTCAACGAGCTAGCGACACAGCCTACCTCTGATTGAAGCATTTTTCCTCTTTCTTTATTAAATTACATAAACGGGGAAATAATGGACTGCAAAAATTAGTTCAAAACTATCAGACCCAAAATTTCGTCGTAAAAAATAACAATGAAATAAACTAACCTTGTTGAAACAACCGATGCGCACACACATTTTTGCTGAATAGGGCTGCAATAGATTATTCTAACATTTCATCAATAAGCCTAATTTCAATTGGACCTGGAGACACCAATAAATACACAATCCATCAGCCAAACCTGAAAATTTGTACAATGACTCAATACCCACAAATTGAAAAATAATAAAAATTGATCGAATCTGAAAAGCAATCCTATTAAAAAATTTGAGGGAGTGTAAAAAGATGGTAATGGCCTGAAAACAAAAACAGTTGATATAATGTTACCTGTAAATCTGTGGCGGAGCAAAGAGGGCCAAATCTAATCTTTCAAGAGAGAAGAGGAGAGTAGTTAGAATGAAAGGGTCTTCAGTGACTAGTTTGCAGTTTTGAGAGAAGGCCGGGTCAGCATGACTGACCCACCCACTTCCTATTATTAGATCACTACGTTTTGTAAGGTTGAAAAATTCTTTTCCACCGACTTTTTAGGGGAAGCATAGTCACATGAGAGGGCTTTTCTGAGCATTTTGGGTTCTGCTGTTAAGACTTTTTTAATGGGTTTTGCTGGCATCAATGCCTATCACTATGCCCTTTGAGACCATCCTTTTAATCCAGTTTTCCCTAAAAATTCATTGACTTTGGCCTCAGAACTGTTCCCCATTAAAAAACGAATTCCTGAAATCTTCTAGTTTTCAAACTTGTCTCTCTACTCTATTAATTCTTTACTAGTGATCTTAACTTTTTAAGTTTAAGATAATAAGCGGAGTACCTTTATTTGACATTTCAGGATTGCACATAGAAATGTCCCAGAGATTTGACAGCTTTAGAGTCTGAGAATCGTGTCCAAGATAGAACCGGCAAAGGGTTTCAAATGATAGAAATCTAAAAATCACGTTTTAAAGTAATTTCTTTATATATTAAGATATTTTTATGGTGGGTTTTTTAATTTAATAATGTATTAATTCTACATTAATATGGTTTTTAATATTGATTTGAAAAGCACATTACAAAAGTATTACAAAATAGTGTTTAGATAGAGCTTACAAATATTGGTATGTTTTTTATATTGACTTAAAGCTTATAAAGCATAATACAAAACTATTGCAAAATAGTGTTTAGATTAGTATACATGTAGAATCATACAAAATTAGTATAAGGAAAATTATATTTTTTAAGGTTGTTAAGGTTAAGTTAATATGTATGTAAAAATTATGTTGGAGCGAGATGGCAGTACTGGATGGCAGCAGGAGCGGCGTTGGCGAACAGAACAGGGTTATCAATCTGAGGCATTCTGGCTCTCAGTCCACGAAGGTTGGTTCTTGGAGCGATGAAGCGGACATTGCTTTTCCCATTAAGACTGGTAGAATGCAAGTGGTCTAGGAACCGGATAAAGCGGGGATAACAGATAGGTTTCAGGGCTCCAAATATTCCAGTCTACGGTTAAACCATGGAAATCCCTACTCAAGTGGTAATTTGTGCCCTATTGACCCGCACAAGTGGAAGGCGAATGGTTTCAGTTGGAACAACAAAGGCTAGTTCCGCAAGGCTAACCATCTCGTATCTAAGGGCCCCAGAAACTGGTATCCACCACCTAAACCTAAGACTTTCGATGCGTCGCTCGAGAGAGACATCCCTTATACCGACTCTTTTTTGGCTCCCCTGATTGATCGTGGTAATTTCCAAAAATGGAATGGGCGCTTCAGGCAAGGAAACTCTAAGGCGGATCAAGCACGGTTTTGGAGATCTAACTTCCATCTGATTAATCGGAACCCTCGACCGAATCTGGAAAGACGCCCAGATTTTCGGAGAGTAGGCTCTCTCTCTCAGCGGCCCCATTTTCATAAACCGGTAAGTAAAACCTCAAGACTCACTATCTTTCTGGATGAGAATAAAATTAATTATGCTCGGTCAAATTTGCTTGAGTCTTGCCTTTTTATCAAGTGGGGTGGTGGAAAGCGGGTTAAGGACAGCTTTGAATCCTGGTGTAGAGCGTAGTGGAGAAAGGATATTAATATTAATATTCTCCTGAACGATTTCTATATGATTGAATTTATGAGCAATAAGGAGCAATGGCAAGCTAAAAACAGAGGTCCATATATCCTAGATGGCATTGAAGTTCACATCATCGATCGGCAGCCCAATTTCAATCCCCAGACATATGTCTTGTCGGATAGCAAGGTATGGATAAGACTGTATAATTGTCCCTCGGATTATTGGCACATTGATGTCATTGAGGACATATGCAAAAACCTTGGTACCTTTGTATCGGTTGATGATATCTTGGAAGATAAACTATGGGGAAGCTTTTCTCAGAATTTGTATTAGCACAAATCAAATCAACAAGATCCCTGACGAAGTCAAAATTATTTGGGCTGGAAAGATCTAGATTTAAAAGATTGACAGGGAAGATCAGCTGCATATTTGTCCTAAATTCTTCTCCTTGGATCATTCTGGTATTAGTTGTGATGTCTCGACTACGATACAGCGAAATTATTCTTACATGCAATCTCCTATTGAGGATAAACTACAACCGGAACCTCTCATTACCAATGACTCCGGGGATGCTCTTTGCAACGATACTCTTGAGAAGGAGAATGTTACGCTAACGGAGGCAACCCCTTTGATCATAGTCCCCCCCTCCTCTGGTCAAAGCGAGAGCCAACAAGATCTTCTCACACTATTGGAGAAGACCAAATCCCTACAAGCAGACATTGAATCCAAGATTGCAGACTCTCTTCCACCCTCCCCCTTTGTGCCTAAGAATCAATTGGCAATTGAAGATGGAAATCCACCCTCTCTGGATATGGAGAATGACACTACAGGGGTGCTGGGAGGGTAGACTCGCTCTCCGATAGGTATTGAACTAGAAGATGGCGAAATTGAAACCTCCTCCTCGGAGGGGGAGGAGGACTTTGAACTTGACTCAGAGCTTATAATGGAGGGTTCCTTAAAAAGATTTGGAAAATTAGATTCGACCATTGATAAACCAAATGTTAAACCATAAGGTGTGCGGGGGCGCAAGTCCAAAAAAGTCATGCTCGCAGTAGCTGGTGCTGCCTATGGTCAAACCAAACTTAATTTAGGGAAGGGAAATGCCCTTCCCCAGGAGTCATGAGACTCTTATCTTGGAACGTCAGGGGTATCAATGCCCCTGACAAATGGCGCTTGATTAAGCGCCAAATTGACGACACCAAAGGAGATATTTGGCTACTACATGAAACTAAATGGAGCAAGGCTGAGATTGAGGCCAAAATGAGAGTTTGGAAATAGTGGAATGGGTTTTTTAGGCAATTGGATGGAGCTTCTGGTGGCTTGGGAATTATTTGGAACCCCATGAATGTTAAGATCTCACTTGTGGGAGAAGATAAGTATTGGCAACATTGCTTGGTCACTATTCTTGGAGGAAATGAGAACTTCAAACTCTTCGATGTGTACGGACCTTCTTCTACTGGTGATAAGCAGGCTCTCTGGGATCTCCTATCCATTAAGCTAAACAATATTACCAATGGTAGTTGTGTGGTAGCTGCGGATTTTAATGCGATCCTTTCTGGCACTGAGAAAAGTGGGGGTATTCAGAGGACTGGTACGTCCCAAAAAGACTTCTTGGACTTTGTTGAGAAGAATCACCTCTTAGACATTGTTCCGAAAAATGGAATTTTCACATAGTCGAACCGGAGATTGGGCTTCACTAATATTGTTGAACGGCTTGACCGGTTCCTTGTTTTCGGTGATTGGCTAGGCCAAAATCTAGCCTTAGAATCATCTATTCTTTCACTCACTGGATCAGATCACTACCCTATCTATCTGGAGGTCGCCTTGGCTCAAGCGAAGGGAGGTACTCCATTCCTGTTTGAGAAAATGTAGCTCAGAGTGGTTGAACTACATGACCTTATAGCGGCTTGGTGGAATGAGTCGGTATGTAGGAATCATTCGAGACTTCTCATTCTCAATAAAAAAACTCAAGTATATTAAGGTTAAGATAAAGGAGTGGAATAATAACCACTTCAAGAATATTCATATGGAGAAATTAAGAATTAAGGTTGAACTGGCAGATTTAACCAACTTTGTTACGTCTTCAGGGAATGACTGAGGAGCTATTCATCAAAGAAAATTCTCTCAAATCTTACCTAAATGAAATCCTTAGATGTGAGAAAATCCACTGGCGACAAAAATCAAGGGAGTTATGGTTAAAGGAAGGAGATAAAAACACCAAATTCTTCCACCGGTTGACCATTGCCAATCGAAATAGAAACAGAATATCGGAGATTATGAGATCGGATGGAGTCACTGTCATGAATTATGAGGACATTGTGCAGGAAGTTGTAAGTTTCTTTGACTCTCTGCTGAATGGTGACCGTCAGATCGATCATGAAGCAAGAGCCAGAATTTTGAACTCAATCCCATCCATCATTTCTGTTAATCAAAACTCTCTATACACCCATTTCTATTGATGAAGTAAGGAAAGCCACCCTCCAGTTGAAACCGGATAAGACTCCTAGCCCGAATGGCTTCCCTGTCGCATTCTTCCATCATTACTAGGATATCATTTCTCGAGATTTACACCTTTTGTAGAAGATGTTGGTATTTTGGTATGGTTTTGTCATTGATGTCAACACCTACTAAACACTTATCAACTCTAGCACTTTGGAGAATCAACAACATTCACCGGTAAACAAAGGACTTATGAACAGTCACCGGTATCTGGTACACCGACAGGATATAATGATCACCGACACTTGGAATGATATGGAAATCACATGGTTATGTCGAAGACATCGTTTGGACACTTTGTATTGAAGGTTTGTTAATTGGCATATTCGTATTTGCATATTTGATGTTACCGGCAAATAGGTCCAGGTTACACCGACAGGTTTATCTTTTCCAGATCAGCATGGCACGCTATGGAGATGACTTATTATTGTTGTAAAGGCAGTAAGCCGACATGTTGACTCAGTTATTGCATTGGGTATTAATTGATTTGTAAATTGATTTTATTGTATTGTCCTTTAGAGCCAACCTACTAAAATTGGTCTTAGGGTATGGTATAAATGTGAGATATTATTTGTAAGATCAAGTGTGGAATGTGAAAAAGAATTGTGTGAAGGTATATGCGAGAATAAGCAGAGCTATACACGGAGACATCATTTGAAGGTTAAAGGAGGGTTTTTGTGAAGACAATCAAAACTACACCGATACTGAATCCAGCATATGAAGATGCTATTTTGAGCAGTGCATTCTTATTGGATTTAACCATCCAATTGTAGTCAGTGTGACTTCCATTTTGTGTTTGAGCAGTGAGCTCTAGGCACTTGGCCTTTTTGCATGTGCAGACCCCATTTGTATACACTTACTATCTGTAGTAGTATCATCTAATTGTGGGTAAGGTTTCCCACCGTGGTTTTTCCCCTTACAGGGTTTCCACATACAAATATTGGTGTTATGTGTTGTGGATGACTTTGTCTTTTTGTTTCATGCATTAATCTTTACCGGTATTGCAATTATCTGATAAAACTGTCCACCGGTATAACAGACTGTTTCACCGGTATTAAGCAAAAAGTTGATTAAGTTGTTTTTGGTTTAAATTCATTTGACAACTGATTCACCCCCCCCTCTCAGTTGTCTTTGGGACCTAACAATTGGTATCAGAGCCTAGTCCTCTTTTTGCAGAAGTTTAACAGCTTGAGGAGATCCAATGTCTACTAACTATTTCAGGAAGGACAGTCCTAAACTTGATGGAACCAACTATGGCATATGGAAGATCATAATAGAGACACATCTAAATTGCATTGGAAAGGACATCTAGGATGTTACAAAGAATGGTTATACTGCTCCTACTCCTGGTCAACCTAATCCACCTACTTGGGAAAAGATGAAGAAAATGACTGCAAAGCAAGAGAAGCACTTTTGAGCGCATTAACAGAACAACAAATCATGGGACTATCAGATAGGTTTACTGCTAAAGCTATTTGAGATCATTTGGAAACACTGAATGAAGGAGATTCCACAGTCAAAATTGCAAAACTTGAAAGCTTCCGGGTCAGGTATGAACATCTGAAAATGGAAGAAGATGAAAGGAATTCTGCTTTTATGGAAAGAGTTAATGAAATTGTTTTGGGTATTAAATGTTGTGGAGGAACCTTAAGTGAAGATGAAATTGTTTCAAAAATTTTAAGAGGATTGTCACCGGCATTTAAAATGAAGGTTACTGCTATAAATGAGTTAAGAACAATGCCTAATACATCAGTAACTAGGGGTACATTGATTGGAAAACTTTCAGCTTTTGAAATTGAGGAATTTGGTCTTGTTGCTACTATAAAGACAGATTTAGCCTTTAAAGCATCTACATCATCTGCACCATCATTTGACAAATCAGATTGGAAAGCATTTTATGTGAGAGAACTTGAAAAAAGTAGGAAAGAAAATGAAGAACTTGAAGAACTTGAAGCACTATTTGCAAGGAAAATGCCTAAAGGTCCAGTTGGAAGTAAGTATGAAGGTAAAACACCCTTTAAATGTTCTAACTATAATAAGATTGGTCATATGGCTTCAAGATGCCCTGATAGACATATTAGACTAAGAGAAGAAGCTAGAAGGACATACAAGCCTAACCCTGAATATCAAAGATACAGATTTAAGAAGAACAACGACAAATCTTGTTATCTTGCTGATGAAGGTGTGGCTGATGTTTCTGATGAGGATCCGACAGACAATGGATGGATTTTTGTTGCTATAACAGAAGATCAACTGGCACCTATAGTCCAACCGGTAGAGCAGGCCTTGGCAGCTAAAATTAAAGTAAAGGATGAGTGGATCATTGATTCAGGATGCTCACATCATATGACAGGAGATAAAGGTAAATTCTTGAACTTTCAAGAATATAATGGAGGCTTAGTGAGATTTGGAGATGATAAAGCTTGTTTGATCAAAGGTAAGGGTACAATATCTCTTGATGGTAAGAATAATACTGACAATGTCTACTATGTCGAAGGTTTAAAGCATAATCTTTTGAGTGTTGGTCAATTAGTTGAGAAAGGATTTCAGTTACAATTCAAAAATGCAAAATGCAAAATCATGAATAGAACTGGTTTGAAAATTGCAACCGGTAATCAGACTAGAGGCAATATCTTTCATTTGAATAACAGTGAAAAGACATGCTTGATTGCACATATTGATGAAAGTTGGCTATGGCATAAGAGACTCTGTCATGTAAACTTTGATTGCATGGTGAAAATCAGTACTACTAAGGCAATTAGAGATTTACCTAAAATTGTCAAACCTCACAATACAATATGCAAGGAATGTCAATTTGGAAAACAAGTTAGAGCTAGTTTCAAAAGTATTCCAGAAAAATCCAATAATGCTCTTGATTTAATTCATACTGATTTATGTGGTCCGGCTAGAACTAAAAGCTTACAAGGTGATAGATATTCCATGCTAATCATTGATGACTATCCTGGAATGTGTTGGGTTACTTTTCTTAGAGAAAAAAAAGAATCACTTGGAAAGTTCAAACTATTCAAAGCAATGGCAGAAAATGAAACCGGTGAGAAAATCAAATGTCTAAGATCAAATCAAGGTGGAGAATTTACATCTAAGTAATTTAATACATTATGTGAAGTGAATGGAATTAGAAGACAGCTATTGGCACCTCAGACACCACATCAGAATGGAATTGTTGAAAGGAAAAACAGAACTATCTTGGATGCAGCAAGAAGTATGTTATCAGAAGCAAACCTACCACATGTATATTGGAGAGAGGCAGTAAGTACAACAATCTATACATTCAACAAAGTTCACATCAAATGTGAAACAGACAAGACCCCTCATGAACTATAGTTTTATATTACTCCTACTCTTAAATATTTTAGAATATTTGGAAGCAAATGTTATATCAAAAGAGATGAATATATTGGCAAATTTGATCCTGGAAGTGATGAAGGTATATTTCTTGGTTATTCATCTAAGAGTAAAGCATATAGATGTTTTAACAAAAGATTGCAGAAAATTGTTGAGAGTACAAATGTGAAGATTGATGAACAATTCATAGGAACTTCAAGCTATATAGACTCTGAACCGGCAACAAAAATTTTGACAAATGAACCTACACTGAACCCACTGGTATAGAATGAAGATCCAGTTACACTGGTATCATCTGAAAATTCCACTGTAACTAAGGAACAACAGCAAACAAAGACACCCCGGTATGTAAGACTGAATCATTCTAAAGATCAGATAATTGGAAACAAGTATAAAGGAGTTATGACAAGAGGAAGATTGGCAAATGAAGAGGTATGTCTTATTTCTCAAATTGAACCATCATCAGTAAATGAGGCATGTGAAGATAAATATTGGATTAAATCTATGGAAGAAGAATTAGAACAAATTGAGAAGAATAACACTTGGACATTAGTTCCCCGGCCTAAAGATAAAAATGTAATTGGAACCAAATGGGTATTCAGAAACAAACTTAATGAAGATGGCAAGGTAATCAGAAATAAAGGAAGACTAGTGTGTAAGGGATATTCACAGAAAGAAGGAATTGATTATAATTAGACTTTTGCACTGGTAGCTAGAATTGAGGCAGTTAGATTATTTTTGGCTTTTGCAGCACATAAGAACTACAAAGTATATCAAATGGATATTAAATGTGCATTTCTGAATGGAGATCTTGAAGAAGAAGTTTACATTGAACAACCTGATGGATTTTCTTTGACAGATAACAAAGATATGGTTTGCAGGTTAAGAAAAGCTTTGTATGGATTGAAACAAGCTCCAAGAGCTTGGTATGCAAGATTGGATAAATATCTTTTGAAGATTGGTTTTTCTAAAGGTAATGCTGACAACAATTTATATTATAAATTGACTAATGATGACATCTTGGCTATAGAAGTTTTTGTTGATGATATAATCTTTGGAGGAGAAGATGGATTGTGTAAAGAATTTTCTAGTAAAATGTAGCAAGAATTTGAAATGTCTATGATTGGAGAAATAAAATTCTTTTTAGGATTGCAAATTTCTCAAACTGATAAAGGTATATTCTTGAGTCAATCCAAGTACTTGAAAGAGTTACTAAAGAAATTTGGGATGGAGAACTCTAAACTGGTAAGCACACCTATGACTACAAATAACAATTTATCACTAATGGATGAATCTACACCTGTAAATCCAACAAGGTACAAATCTATGATAGCAGGTCTACTGTATTTGACACAAACTAGACCTGATATTATGAATGCAGTATGTATTGTTTCAAGATTTTAGAGTAATCCTAGAGAAAATCATGAATCAACAGTAAAAAGGATTTTCTGATACTTACAAGGCACTTCAGATCTTAGATTATGGTATCCTAGAGATGAAAACTTTGAACTATGTGCAAACACAAATGCAAATTGTGCAGGAGATTTGGATGATAGAAAAAGCACCACCGGTGGAGCATTTTTTCTTGGAAGCAGACTAGTTTCTTGGTTAAGTAAGAAACAGAGTTGTACATCTTTATCAACAGCAGAATCAGAATATGTTGCAGCAACAACTAAGTGTACACAGGTACTATGGCTTAAACAAATGTTGAAAGATATAAAGGTAAAGTGCAAGGAACCTATAACTATCTCTAGTGTTAAAATTGTAGCAATTGATATATCTAAGAATCCAGTATTACATTCTAAAACCAAACATGTTTCCATCAAACTGAATTTTCTAAGGGAAAATGTTGAAGCAAAGGAAATAAAACTGGTTTATGTGAATACTAAAGAGCATATTGCAGATATCTTCACTAAACATCTACCTAAGGAGACTTTTGAATATCTCAGAGACCAGCTTGGGGTCATACCCCCATCGATAGAGACTTGGGAAGTTGTTGATTGTCATCAACTGGCAAAATTAATAGAGAAATCTTTTTCCGGCTATGATGAGGAAGCTACTTCTCAGGGGGAGTAGTTGGTATACTGAATTGGTTGGTATTTTTTTACACTGGCATTTGATTTCAAAGGGGGAGAGATTGCTATGGAAAAACACAAGGAAAACACATATTGCTCCGAGGGGGAGAGATTGTTATTAGGGAGAGATTACTACTCTCTGTATCTGTATTTTGATTTCTGGTTATGATCTCTTTTTGCGAGATTGTTGGTTTTTGGTATTTAGCATTTCTGTTTTGGCACTTTGATGGTTTTTCCATCTTGTGTTGCCATCAATGCCAAAGGGGAAGATTGTTGGTATTTTGGTATGGTTTTGTCATTGATGTCAACACCTACTAAACACTTATCAACTCTGGCACTTTGGAGAATCAACAACATTCACCGACAAACAAATTACTTATGAACAGTCGCCGGTATCTGGTACACCAACAGGATATAATGATCACCGACACTTGGAAAGATATGGAAATCACATGGTTATGTCGAAGACATCGTTTGGACACTTTGTATTGAAGGTTTGTTAATTGGCATATCCGAATTTGCATATTTGTTGTTATTGGCAAATAGGTCCAGGTTACACCCATAGGTTTATCTTTTCCAGATCAACAAGGCACGCTATGGAGATGACTTATTATTGTTGTAAATGCATTAAGCTGACATGTTGAATCGATTATTGCATTGGGTATTAATTGATTTGTAAATTGATTTTATTGTATTATCCTTTAGAGCTGACCTACTAAAATTGGTCTTAGGGTATGGTATAAATGTAAGATCTTATTTGTAAGATCAAGTGTGGAATGCGAAAAAGAATTGTGTGAAAGTATATGCGAGAATAAGCAGAGCTATACACGCAGACAACATTTGAAGGTTAAAGGAGGGTTTTTGTGAAGACAATCAGAACTACACCGGTACTGAATCCAGCATATGAAGATGTTATTTTGAGCAGTACATTCTTATTGGATTTAACCATCCAATTGTAGTCAGTGTGACTCCCATTTTGTGTTTAAGCAGTGAGCTCTAGGCGCTTGGCCTTTCTGCATGTGCAGACCCCATTTGTATACACTTACTATTTGCAGTAGTATCATTTGATTGCACGGGTAAGGTTTCCCACCGTGGTTTTTCCCCTTACAGGGTTTCCACGTACAAATATTGGTGTTATGTGTTGTGGATGACTTTGTCTTTTTGTTTCATGCATTAATCTTTACCGGTATTGCAATTATCTGATAAAACTATTCACCGGTATAACAGACTGTTTCACCGGTATTAAGCAAAAAGTTGATTAAGTTGTTTTTGGTTTAAATTCATTTGACAACTGATTCACCCCCCCCCCCTCTCAGTTGTCTATGGGACATAACAGAAGAATCAATAAAGAAGATGACTATGTTAGGGACCATCAATCACACCTTTTTTACTCTAATTCTGAAGAAGCAGAACCCACAACAGATAAGTGACTTCAAGCCTATCGCTCTATGAAATACTGTATATAAGATTGTAACAAAGATCATAGCTAACAAATTGAAGCCCCTCCTTAAGCACATCATATCAGAGGAACAAAGCGGGTTTTCCCCTGGAAGATCCATTGTAGAAGGTATCATTGTTTCTCATGAAACACTCCACATAGCCAAGAAAACCAAGGACTCCTGATGATTTAAAAACTGGACATCCTGAAAGCTTATGACATGGTGGACAAGGATTTCTTATTTGATGTTCTCAATAAATTTGGCTTCTGCAAGGAATGGCTCACATGGGTCACGAGTTGTCTCTCTTCCCCCAAATTCTCTGTTTTGGTCAATGATTCATCCCACGGTTTCTTCTCTTCGACAAGAGGTATTAGACAAGGTGATCCATTATCACCCTTTCTGTTTATCATAATGGTTGAAGCTTTAGGTTGATCCATAAGAGCTCTCCAGCAAGATGGTCGTTGGGTTGGAGTTAATGTGGCAACAGGGGTTGAAAAAACAACTCATCTTCAGTTTGCTGATGACACCATTCTATTTGGATCGACATGTAGGCAAGAAGCCAGATCAATTAAAACTTGCCTTGATGATTATTGTTTGTCTTTTGGACAGAAAATCAATTCGCACAAATTTGAAGTGTTTTTTGTCAACACTCCGCTCAACTTGCAAACAGTATTATAAAGGATTCTCAATCTCAGAGTTGCTAATTTCCCAAGGAAATTTCTTGGTACCCCACTCTTCATTGGTAGTAATAGAGCTCACTACTAGAAGCACCTCATTGATAAGTGCAAATCCAAGTTTGCAACTTGGAAAGGCAAGTGGTTATCTTCTGCTAGGAAACTCGCTATGATAAAGTCGGTCCTTTCAGCGCTACCGGTTTTTTCCAAGGCTTGCCTACGATTACCGGTGGTAGTTGAAGATGAATTGATTTCTCTAATGAGAAATTTCCTTTGGAATGGGTCAGATGATAAAGGTAAATTTCCCCTGATAGCTTGGAAAAACATATGTCAACCAAAAATGGCAAGTGGTGTCGGTATTCGCCAAATATCAATTATGAATTTAGCAATGGGTGCTAAATTGGTTTGGGAAATCTGTAGTGGCGGGAAGCAAAAATGGGCAAGGCTTCTGAAACATAAATATCTGTACTCCCTCGAACCTAAGAGGATTCTGACTATCAACAACCCTCCTAGGGGTTCGGCTATCTGGAATTTCATTTTGGACAATAGGGAAATTATAAGCAATCAGGTTACCTGGGAGGTCAGGAATGGTAGGGATGCTTCCTTTTGGTTTGATTCTTGATCGGGTGAAACTGCCCTATGTCACAACCCCTCTCTACATCCTGTTTATGGAGGAAACCTATCGCCTCTAGGGGCATAATATTTGTGATTATGGTTATCTGATCCTAGAAAATTGTATTTCTAAATGGAAATGGAACTCCTTGGACGAGCTAGACTTGGATCAGTTTCAGAAGGACTTATTTACTGACATTCTCAACAAAAGGATTATTTTCCCTTCCCTTGATAAGGATATTATTAGGTGGTGCGACTCCTCTGATGGAAAATACAAGGTATGCTTTGGCTACAAGCTGAAAGAAGTGGTTATAGACAAAAAAGACTGGCCTGTTAATCTATTTTCGCATCAATACGTCCTTCCCAAAGCGAGTTCCTTTGCCTAGTTGGCCTGCCAGAGGAAAATCTCAACTCAAGAAAGGCTCTATTCAATGGGCATCAATGGACCTAGTAGATGTCCTTTACGTCTAGATCAAGAAGAGACTATAGATCTTCTTTTTCTCCATTGCAAATTCTCCAATCATTGTTGTTGGTATTTTATGGGGAAACTGAGATTATTCGGCCCCTTCCTAGCAGGGCTGGACAAATGGTTTTTGCAATGGCCTAAACCGATAGGAAAGGCGTTTTTTTTTATTTTCTCTTCATCCTCCCATCAAAAAGGATTTGGGAAATTTGGAAAGAAAGGAACCACAAAATCTTCCAGGGTAAAGATTGTTAGAGTATTCGGGTATTTGCTTAATTAATTAAACATTATTTGTTTAATTATTTAAGTTCCCTTTATCTCTTTTACACTTAAGCTAACTTTAGGTGCATATAATTAATTGTTTTAATTAATTATTACGTGCAAACCTAGGTTTTCCCTTTTAGGGTTTCTTGACCTATTAAAGGTTGAGTTCTTTCTTTTCATTGTATGAAGAAGGATGATTATTGAGCTCTCATCTTTTGGAGCAAATTTTTCCTGTGTATTCTTTCCTTCTGTGATTTGCTTCCTTGCTTCTCCTTGTAACAGGTTTTTTAGCTTGCAGAGATTATTTGGGCTCCTGTGGTGTTGTATTTTCTCAACTCCTATATGGTATCAGAGCTTTAGATATGCAGCTACTTGTTCTTGTTTTGAGATTTTTGGCTTTGGAAGCAGATCTGGGGTTTCAAGAATTTTTTATGTACCTAGGGTTTGAGATTTTTTATGAGCACTTTGGGCCTAAACGGACCTCACCATCGTGCTTAGAAGGCCCGAAAACCCCTATGGTCATATAAAATTCGACCTATTTTGGTTTTTAAGCCTCTAGGAGTTTTTTTTCTCAAGATCCAGGGCGTACGACCCTGGCATGCAGTTCGAGAATTTTTTATTTTTATTTTTTTGCCTTTTTACGGCATGCAGGCCGAATTTTTGCTTTTTTATTAAAAAAAATTTCAAAAAAAGCAAAAGGGCGAATAGGTTTTTTTTTTTATAAATTTTTTTTGGCAAAAATAAAATAAAATTGGGGGGGGGGGGGTTCCCATGGTACGTAGGGTACCATGGGGCCCCTGCCTTGTTGCAGGCTCTGCGCGTGTTAGTTCGTCCCTGCCGCTGGCCGCCCTCGAGCCTCGCACCGCCTTTCTTCAGACTTCGGCCCTACCTTCGACCCCCGTGCTCAGCCCTGATCCCTGCTGCAGCTCCCCGCCTGCCGCCTGCCTGCACCATTAGCTGCTCCGCTAGGACCTCCCGCCGCCGCCCGCCTGCACCGCTACAACTCCCCGACCACTGCCGCCCGGCTGCCACCTGTAGCACCTTTGGCCAGCTTCGCCACCGGATCTCCGCCAGGCCGCCACCAAAGCGCCACTCCCTGGCCACCGTACCACCCATTGGCCACTAGACCCCTTTTTTGGCTTTTTCAAGGGGGGTTTGGTTTTTTGGCCCTATCTTGGGCATACAGAATCATTTTTTTGAAAACAAATAGGCTTCGGAAAGTTGGTTCTGAGGCCAACCTCATGGTGTTGGTATTTTTTTTCCAATTTTGCTGTTTGACTGTGTTTTTTTCCAGTCAAAGTGAGGTCTAGTTTTTGCACTCCAGGAGACGTAGAATGAGCATCCGACCTCCGTTTTTTGAAAACTTTATATTTTCGGAAAGCGTGTACTATGTGCTTTCCAGCCATCTAAGTTTTATTTCCAGATTCTGCTCCATGCATATTTTATTTAGTTTTTTGCTTTTCAGCACTCTGGTGGATATCGTGGTTGTTTTAGGTCCTGGGATCTCTTCTCTGAGTAGGGTGTCTCTATTTTGGTTCACGTTTCTTTTTCCAGTCTTCTTATCATTGTAGCTTGTATTTATGCAAATGCACTGAGATAAAGTGTCATCATGCATTGTTTACTTAGAATCTTGCATATCTTGTGTCTTGTTATACATGCACTATTGATCAAGTGCCATGAGGGGGTTGATGTTTGCCTGTTGTTTGCCATCTTCCTTTGTCAAGTGAGTGTTCCTTCCACGACATTCACATCATGATGATGTGTCTCAGCACCTTTGATGTTCTTGGTTCTTCGTCATACAGTTTTTTTGGCTGTCCTTTTTCAGTGTTCCTGTCCCTCTCCCACTTCCGCATTATGGGGAGGTTTATCCTATTGGTTCTACTGCTTCCGTGGTTCAATTGATCAGCTCTTCAGGCTTTGGTTTCTCATGCCATTTGTATCTTCAATTTCAGTTGTTTTTGCCTTGTTTGCCTCCTAATTTGAGTAGTGTCATTTGAGGGCACTCATGCAAATTACAGTCTTCTCTACCTAGTCATGTTCTAGTTCAGTGGATGTTCTTCAGATCACTAGTTATTCTTCGACAGAGTTTGCAGGTTCTTCATACTTCAGTGATATTCTTTTCCATCTCTTTTTGGAGTAGAGTTTTGTTCCCACGTGGTTTTCTCTATTTCTCTAGTTCATAGAGATTTCATTGTTTTGGGTACCTGATTAGGCCTTGTTGTCGGGACCCATCTTTATTGCTTTCAGTAGCTGTTCTAGGTTTTAGCTTCTCCCTAAGTCTAGCTTAAGGGGGGGTGTTCGAGTATTCGGGTATTTACTTGATTAATTAAACATTATTTGTTTAATTATTTAAGTTCCCTTTATCTCTTTTACACTTAAGCTAACTTTAGGTGCATATAATTAATTGTTTTAATTAATTATTATGTGCAAACCTAGGTTTTCCCTTTTAGGGTTTCTTGACCTATTAAAGGTTGAGTTCTTTCTTTTCATTATATGAAGAAGGATGATTATTGAGCTCTCATCTTTTGGAGCATATATTTTCCTGTGTATTCTTTCCTTCTGTGATTTGCTTCTTTGCTTCTCCTTGTAACAGGTTTTTCAGCTTGCAGAGATTATTTGGGCTCCTGTGGTGTTGTATTTTCTCAACTCCTATAAAGATATGGGCCCTTAGTCTCTTTGTGCGAAAATTAAGAACCACCTGACTGAGCTCCTGAATGTGGCGGCCCAATCCAAAATACTTAAGAACAATTGGTTCACAGACTGGGATTGTAAGATTAATATGGCTCTTCCAAACCTACTCATCCCTCCGATTTTTGGTATGGGCTCTCCGGTGGATCAGAGCAATCCAAGAGCGGGGGTGATTTGGGACGCACCAGCAGTTGGGTGGAGAAAGGTAAACTTTGATGGTGCTTCTGCAGGCAATCCGAGCCAAAGTGGTATTGGTTGCATTACGAGGGACTCTGATGGTCTCTGTATAAAAGAAATCTCTGAAAAGATTGGAGTGGCTACTAATAATGAAGCGGAATTCAGAGCGGCATTAAGAGGTCTTCAGCTAGGGAAGGAGCTTGGGGTGCAAAAAATTCATTTGGAGGGTGACTCATTAAATGTCATTAACATGATCCGCTGCAATAACACCCCTTGTTGGCGCCTTAACCAGTGGCTTCAACCGATACTAGTGTTGCTAGCTACCTTCAATGAATTTCGAGTTAGCCATATCTATAGAGAAGGCAATGGTGAAGCCGATAGAATTTCTAAATTGGCTATAACTGTTAGTGACCCCCCCTAAATATCCATCGATGATGTTATTTGTTGGGCCAATTGACATGCTCTCCTCACTCAGGTTGGGTCCTTTGAAATATGCCGCGTACTGGTGGGTCTCCTGATATGTGTGCGCTCTTCATTTCTATATGCCCCCTTCGGTTGTGGAGAAAACCGGTGCTCTGCTCCCCGGTAGTGGCAATTTCCCCTCTCCACCTTTTGGTCTTGTTTTTGGTGGAAAGATCGATCGGTTACCTTAGTAATCGGTTAAGTTCTCCTCTTATCATCGTGATGTGACGCATTGCCGACACTATTGATTAGTGCCAGCTTTTGGCTCGTGGCTATTAAATACAAGTGCACTTGAGTATCCAATTACGACTATATCCTTTCAAGATTTGTTTATGATCACTTGATGCTTAAATTCGGTCGACATCAAGTTGAGGAGTTTTGTAGCAGATGGTTAGTCGAATACTGGCAGCTCGCGCGTGTGGGCATTTATTGGAGACGCAGGTGCATGGTGTCGTATTCTATGGGTTGATTCCTTGCTATTTAATAAAGGAATACCCATTCTTTCCACCATATTTTCTTTCCTCTCTTGGCAACTCGGTATGGAGACCCCAATCCTCCTTGAAGCTACTTGTTGATAGATGGCTTTCCTGGGCGAAATCATCGACATGCGTCTACAAGAGGTCCTTTTTTCTCGACATCCTCTCATTCTCCACTGCTTAAAGAGGATCCTAGGAAAGGAATTTATTATGGCTTACCACAGGTACAGAGCCAATGCTAATATTCCAGCCTTTTTTCTTGCAATATCAATCTACATGGGGACTAGTAAACAACAAGCAAAACTGCTAACCTAGATGATTTTCAAGCACTGTCTGCTGGGGGAAATAGATGTTATATTGGACAATATTGATGCCAATCTCAGAATTACACTTCCCCAAAACTACTATATGTCACTTAGCAATGGAGCGAAGGTGAAGAAGCTTGTGATTGTTAATTCTTTGGATTTTGAATCCTTCCAAGCAACTTGGCTCGTCATCTCCAGGAACATTGAGTTCCTTCTGAAAGCGGCTGGTATACAAAGCGGTTTCATGTCGAATTGGAGGGCAATTTTTCTCTGTGGTGAAGATCTAACGGTGACTGATGACCTCAAGATCCTTGAGAATGGTGATCTGGTGGATGGAAACGACTGGGGGTTTGGGTTGGGTGAAGAATGGTATCCAAACGACGACCGACTCCCTAAGGAGAAGGTAGAATCAGCAGCTCATTTGAATTGTGGCCCTGAATGTCCCATTGTCTTAGATGCAGCCAATGCGCTCGTGGATGATGCTTCTGATGGCTCTCTGTGACTTCGGTTGACTCTAAGCCCTCTGGTCTCTCTGCCTTTTGAGATTGTCTGTTTTTGTCTTATGACCTCTGCGTCCTTAAGAGGTCAGTATATTGTTGTCCTCATCCAGTCCTGTGTTGATTTCTCTTTTCCATGGATTAGAGCTATAGTAGGGGGTTTTCTTCCTGATTCTTTCCCCCTACCGCTCTTATTGAATCACGCCTTGTATTCTCCTTTTTTAATACAAGGGTGCTGCCCCTCTGCAACTATTTACTTATTAAAAAAAAAGAAGTTAATATGTATGTATATAATTATGATTAATTAAAATTAATTAATGAAATGTTAAATGGTTTTAATATTTTAATTATTTGAAACAATCTTTAAATGTCAAAAACTAAATAGAAATAAAGGTATTTAATTTTACAATCAAAGAATGTATATACTATGAATTGGTAAACAAATTTGAACACTTTAAAGTAAGAATTATTGAGAGTCTAGTAATCACCTAAGAATTGAAATATTCCATTTGAATATGTGAGGGGACGAATTTAGAGATTTATGATTAGTCTGATTTTATGGATATGTTCTACACTTAGAATAATGTACAATGGAATTTGTAGACCTCTATTTTGTACTTCACTCTTGTGTGCCTCTATTCTTTTACCTCTTCTAATATCTCAAGATTGGTGATATTTACGAATGTCATTTCAAGGTTGTTGTGTTACTAAGGGAGACATTCTTCAAAAATAGTATTCTTCAATCATACTAGTTTTGAGGATGTTTGTACATAATTAGATTTTTTAGTATGTTAAATACAAATGTTTATGCTCCTTGAAATGAGAGAGGGCTCATTAATATTTGATGTGTAAAATGAATGCATCGAATATCTTTAAATTTAATGCCATAACAAAACATCGCGCAAAATTGTGCTTACTCGACCTAAGATGGGAAGAATATAGAAAAAAAGAAAATCAATGCAAATATTTCTTATCCTTGAAATGAGAGAGAATTCATGAATATTTGATGTGTAAAATAGAGGTATTGAATATCTTCAAATGCAAGGACATAACAAAGCATCCTGCAAATTTGTGTTTAGTCAACCTTAGATACAAATTTTAATCTAGTAACTACCATGTGATGCAAGACCATCTGGTGGTGTAAGGGCAATCATGCATCACCCAAACAAATTTCCTTTTTTTGTTTGTTTTCTTTTAATGTTTTTGCATTTCTGGATACCCATTTGGGCGAATAAGAATATCCAACTGTCAAAATTGTCCAACTATTTTTTCTAGCCAACCTACTATTTTTAGAAAGTTTCAATTTAAAGGCAAATAGAAACAAAAATTCACAGGAATCTTCATAACAAAAAATTAAGCATTTTGGCAAAAGAACCATGTCAAAATCATTTACGGTTTGAAAGTTATTCAAGTTTCAATTTCTCGAAAAATTGCCTGAAAATTTCGAGTCTGATTTGAGGCACTAAATGGTCCCAAATGACCTCCAAAATGGTGAGTATCAGCTTAGAAAATTCTTAACAAATTCTTCACTCGGAGAGATTTTCAACAATTCAAATGGTGTATCATTCTGACTACCGGATCAAAAGTTATGGTTGTCGGAAGTTGGACAATTTTTTGGAAAATTTTGAATTTTCGAATTTTGCTCAATTTCAAAATATCCAATTTCAAGTTTTGGCACTGGATCGCCAAATTTTAAATTTCAAATTACATTGTAATTTGGAATTTAAACCATAGGGAGGCTATTTAGGACTCCTTTTTGGGGAATCTTGTAATAGTTTTTGGGTTGGAAAAGTTAGATTGTGGGAAAGGGTATTTTCCAAAAAAATTGTAAGTTGTCTTGGGTTGCATCGTGTGGGGATTTATTGCTCTTGAATGTATATTCATGTATTGAAAATAGAATTCAAATAATAATAAAGTAATATGTTGTTGTCTCTTTTGTTGTGTTTTCAGAATCTTGGGTTCTTCCTTCATCGAGTGGTATCAAAGCAAGTTGTTCCTAAGCATGTGGACAGATCATCAAACGTGAGGCAGTTCGCACCAAGACTCGTGGTTGTAGGCTTGAAATCAAGATGCCTCCAAGAGTGATGCGTGACGGTAGAAATTCTCTTGGCAGAGATGTTGGTGGAAGAAATGCTTTGGCGGATGAGGGTTTTAGAGCCCTCCAAAGACAGATTGATGAATTGAAAGAGGAGCTAAGAAGAGGGTTTAATTCGAGAAGGGGAGAGAGTAAAGATGAAGAAGAGGTTGAATAATGTCTAAGGAGGAAGTAGAAGAAGCAATCGATCAAAATCAAGATTGACTTTTAAGGGCCATTTCCCAGATTGGGAAGAGACCCAGAATTGAAGTTTCCAATTATTTCGCAAATTTGAACCCAAAAGAGTCGATCGATTGGATTAATGAGATAGAGGAATATTTTGAGTATGAGGACATAGAGGACTTAGATCGGGTCAAGTTTTCAAAAACAAAGTTGAAGGGTCATGCCAAAATTTGGTGGAAGGAGGTCCAACTAGAAAGAAATAGAAGAGGAAAAGGAAAGATCACCAAATGGGATCAAATGGTCGAGAAGCTAAAGAAACAGTTCATTCCAATGGACTATGAGTTTGATTTGTTGAATAAATTGCAAGGATTGAAGTAAGGTAGCAAGTTTGTTAAGGAATATACATAGGAGTTTTACAAAATGATTATCAGAACAAGTCATGCAGAGGCCAACAAGGAGAAATTAATGGGTCAAGGCCAAGTATTCAAGAGGAACTGAGCCTAGTCAAAATGGTCAATATTGAAGATGCATATCAATTTACTCTAAAGGTGGAAGAGAAGTTGAATAAGAGATTTGGAGGCAAGCAAAAAGGGAAAGGTCAAGGTGGAAGGGGTGATGGAAATTCCTTTGGGAGTCAAAATGAAGATGTGGGTACCAGCCGAAATCAAAAGGGTGATAATTTTTATTGTCCTCGTGATCAAAACAATGGTGAACAAAGAGGACAAGGAAGATGAAGATCTGAACAAGGATCTGGGAGAGGTGATTTCAGAGGAACTTGCTTCCAGTGTGGTGAAGAAGGGAATCAAGCCTATGAATGTCCACAAAACCAAGCAAGGACATAAAGGAGAAATGAAGGTCATGCACAAGTTGCACATGCAGACAAAGAAGCTCAGTCTGAGCACTCTGATGATGCTAAAATGGGAGAGGCCCTAGTTGTCAGGAGAACCTTGTTAAATGAGGAGAAAGAACCAGATCAGAGGAAGAGTTATTTCACACCAGATGCAAATGTGAGGATAAGTGTTGTGATGTGATTATTGACAATGAGAGCACCGATAATCTGATATTTGAAGAGATGGTCACAAAGTTGAAGCTGAAGAGAGAAAGACATCCACATCCGTATCAGATTGCTTGGTTGTAGAAGGACCATAAAGTTTTGGTCAATGAGCAATGCCTTGTAAAATTCAAGATTGGTAACTAGGATGAGGTACTATGCGACATCATACCCATGGATGCATGTCATCTGTTGTTAGGGAGGCCATGGAAGTTTGATAGGTGTGTTGTACATGATGGTCATGCTAATACCTATACCATAATAAAGGATGGAGATCGCCATAATTTGAAGCCCTTGAAGGAGGTGGAAGAAAAGGTATGCAATAGTGCTAGAGTATGTTTTGTTGATGAAAGAATTTTTTTGGAAGGTATAAATCAAGAACCTATGTGCTTTGCTTTGATCCCTAGACTGGATAGAGAAGATAACAAGGAAGTGTTTGTAGAAGTTTCAGGTTTATTGAATGAGTTTCAAGACATTGTGTCTGATAATGTGCCTAGGGGTTTACCACCTGCAAGGAAGATTGGCCATCAAATTGACTTGATCCTTAGAGTCAGTTTGCCAAATAAGGTGGCCCATAGAATGAATC
This sequence comes from Cryptomeria japonica, assembly GCF_030272615.1. Taxonomy (NCBI): domain Eukaryota; kingdom Viridiplantae; phylum Streptophyta; class Pinopsida; order Cupressales; family Cupressaceae; genus Cryptomeria; species Cryptomeria japonica. Next base: position 618,658,850 of record NC_081411.1, on the reverse strand, counting down.
CAACAGAAAACGAAGAGTTGAACAGACAAGTTCAAGAGTTGTTGAGAAAAGGATTGATCTGAGAGAGCCTAAATTTGTGTGTGGTACCTGCAGTACAAGCACCAAAGAAGGATGTGGAGTGGAGGATGTGTACGGACTCTAGGACCATAAATAAGATAACAATCAAGTACAAATTTCCCCTGCAGAGGATGGGTGACCTTATGGATTATCTTAGTGGAGCTTAGTACTTCACAAAGATTGATCTAAAGAGTAGATATCACCAGATCCGAATTAGAGAAGGAGACGAATGGAAAAATGTGTTCAAAACCAAAGAAGGCTTGTTCAACTGGTTAGTCATGCCTTTTGGGGTAACTAATGCACCGAGTACATTCATGCAGCGCATGAACGAGGTATTGAAAAAAATTCTGGTCAAGTTTGTTATTGTGTATCTAGATGATATTTTGATTTTCAGTAAGACACTAGAGGAGAATTTAATGCAAGTTTGTAGAGTCTTTGAGAATCTGAGAGAGGAGAAATTGTTGATTAATCTGAAGAAGTATAGTTTTGTGAAGAAGGAGTTGGTGTACTTAGGGTTTGTTGTCTCAACAGAAGGTCTTAAAATGGACCCAAAGAAGGTGAAGTCTATTCTGGAATGGCCTACCCCAAGGACTGCTACTGAGGTGACATATTTCCATGGTTTGGCCAACTTTTACCGAAAGTTCGTTAAAAAATTTAGTAGTATTTGTGCACCCCTGATTGAAACAATGAGAGGGGATAGAAAAGAGTTCAAGTGGAGCATTAGAGCAATGAAAAGTCTTGACATGGGGTGAAAGAATAGTGTTGTGTCAGAGTTTTGGCTAAGTGTGAGCGAAAAATAAATCCTAGTCGACCGAGTAGGACTCGATTGAGTCTGTGTGGCGCCACATGGCACCTATGTGGAGGATGAGTGGCGGGGTGTACTCGGCTCTACATATACCTGTTGACTGCACTTAGCCCCCCATTTGCATAGTCTGAAATAACTGGAGTGGGAGGGGGGCTAAGAAGTCTTTCGGTTGAGCAAAGTAGGGCCGAAAGGATTTTTCTCTTTTTATTTTTTTGTTTTTAATTGTTTTAATAATTTATATGTATAAATTTTTAATTTTTTATTGTTTTGATAATAATATATGTATATATTATTTTAATTTTTTTAAATTAAGGTTGGAGGGATTTCAAAAGCATCTTTCAACAATAGTAAATACATTCAATGATTTTAAATGGCTCCTCAAATGAAAAATACAACCAAAAAAATAGATAATTACAAACAATATAAGAGAATATAATTTACAAACAATCTCTCTAATTACATTCAGGCATCCATGTATACCTTCCAAGAGTTTAGGAGATCTTTTAGTTTCATGGAGTACCAAATAATATCATATTTAATAAAGGTAAGTTTGATAAGATCATATTTGAGACACCTGGATAATGTCAAGGTTTTGGAAAAACATACACATAATTGGGAAGGAAATTGGACTAGAGATCAACCCACCACCTTAAGATTGATCAACAAAAAGTGAGTTAACCAAATTCTCGAGGACTTGTGAACAAAAAGATGGGAACTTACTTACCATTAATTGAGTTTTCATATGATAACATTAACCATAAACACACTTCTCATTTCTTCATTGGAGGTTCATAAGCTCAAGTATTGTATGCTTAACGAATAGGCTCAGACATGGTAGTTGTGGATCCAAATGAACTAGAAAAGATGAAAGACCAAACTTAGATTGATTAGCAATTGGGAAATGTAGTGTATTTTTAGAAAATTTATAAATGACAAAAAAATATACATCAAAATAATCATGTATCGGAGAGAGCGTTTCAAATAAATTAGCCACTGACAAGCTTGATTAATTTTTGTCTTCCAAACTTGCATATCACTTTGTGAAACCTTTTGAGATCCTAGAACCCTTTGGTGCAATAAATACTATATAGTGAACTTCATCATTTCAACTTCTAATTATAACTTTAGTTATTTAAGTCTTGGCTCCATATATCCCCTACTTCTCTCAAGTTCTACCCCCAAATCACAATTCTAAATGTTGGTTCCCTCCTGTTAATCATTATTTTGATTAGAATTCTTAGAACATTTTAATAGCTTCATTGACATTTCCTAAATGTTTTTGGTCCTTTGATCTTTGGTTCAATCCTTTTGTGCGAGTTTGATTTTGTTTATCATTTTACATTAATGGGAATTTTTTTTAACAAATATCCTAAAGGGGAGAATTTCTATAGTTGGGGTAAAGATTTGAAGCACTTATAGATAGAATATTAATATGGTGTAAAAATGTGAAATGTAAAATTTTATATCTAGTTTTAAAATGTGCTTTTTTGTTCTAACACTTAAATGATAATCTAAGGTATTTAGGTAAAAGAAATAAAAATGTGATATTTTTTAAAATTACATCAAAGGGAAACATGTGCATGTGGTCGCCACATAAAAGTAATCATTTATAAAAGTATTCTTCAAAATTATTGTGTAGATATGATGCAGGAGCATCTCAATTTAGCTTATCACATTTCACCACATAATATAACTTTGGATTCTGATAGTGAGTAAAAGCTTAACAATAACTCATACAAATTATATCCAAAAATCAAGAGTTTTGTATCAAATTGTGAAAAGTTAAACTAGATTAACTAGATTATATTTTAGACTAATGAATTTGCTTATAAAAGCAAAATGAAAACCCTAGATAAAGTAAAAGGAACCTAATTAATGATTTATTAATAAATTAGGTGATTGTCTATTTTACTCCAACATTATATACCTATTACGAAATTTTATATTTGAAGTACAATTATGCTAGAATGATTATTATTTTTTTATATTTGGCGTAACTTTCTAGTTTAATAAAATGATCTCATAATCATTATCTATAATGGTGTAGTCGCATATGCATATTATAATTTCTATGTAAAATAAGTTCATGTGTATGTTCATGTAATTTGTTTTGCAATGTAATCTTTAAGTTTCAATGTCTATAGGTTGCAATTCATTTGATTCGTTTTGTTTAAAATGTTTAACTCAAGCATATTTGTACAATATTTCATCTTGTTTGTGGCATACATTGTATATGAACTTGTTTTTAATTCAATTTAATGCACACACACACACACACACACACACACACTCTCTCTCTCTCTCTCTCTCTCATACATTTCACATCACATCTAGATATGGCTTCTAGTGGTTCACCATATTTTTCTTCTGAGTAGAGTGTGCATCCTGATTCTCAGCAGACCTCACGTAGGTCTGAGACTCCTGAGAGTACTCCTGAGAATTCAAAGACTGCTCATACTCAGACTATTCTGAGAATGTGGCCCTCTCTAGCACAGTTACATCGGACTTTAAATAACACTCATGTGTTGGCCAATAGAGATAAATTAGAACGTATTAGAGATGAGCTGATGCGTATGATTGAGCTTGCTCAATCATACAACCCATATGATGACCCTCACATTGAGCATTTTTTTAGGACTTTATCTCACACTGTCTATGGCATGGTTAAATAGAAAACAATAGATAGAGATGTTTTTGCAGTGAATGTGAAATCCATGTTCCCATTTTACATGGAAATGGTTGTGGTTAGAGGATATCGGGTCACTAGATGTGAGGATCCTATTGTCGCACCATTCATATATCCTAGATGGTTGGCGACACATCATAGGTGGTCGTAGAAGGATGAGCTGCCACAGTATTTCTGAAAACAATTGTATGCAGAATTTCATCTAGGATATGATGTTGATTACATAGACTTTCCACGACATGTTGGGCAGGGTAGGGGCAGATTTGCAAACAGATTTAGACACCATGATACACAACCCTCTAGTAAGAGGGTAACGGTGGGTCAGGATCTTTTGATTTTTTCGAAAGGTTTGGATTTGGTCACAGGTGGTGCTGGTGATATGGCAACCGAGGAGGCACACGTTGGCATGTATTCTAGCATTGCCAACATTGCTACTCAGGTTGATGAGATGACTTTTGATCGCGTGGGGAGATATATGTTGTGTTCTTGTATTGCCCCTATTGTTGATGAGATGGATCCATTTTATGACCCATATATTCATTGAGCTACCATTGTCTGCAGAGATCACACGTTTACTGAAGGATCATCTGTGTCGGATGAGCTCCTATTTAGTGAGTGATCTTGTGGATTCTTATCAGGCTCTCTCTACATTACATGGGATCACTCCTCAACAACTGCCTGAGTTCATTGGATCAGTACTTTAGAGATCCCCGACTAGTACCAGCCATGGTGGAGGAGATTCAGAGCTTGGTAGTTCCAGGCAGGAGGATATTTTGATACCTCCTACAACTCCCGAGACTAAAGTGCATCCTACACCATAGACTCCAGGAGTTCAGCGATGAGGTTTTTCATCTCTTCTTATGGATGACTTTATTGATCTAGATGTTGTGTCATTACACTCTTTGGAGATATCTAGCATCAGGCATGCATTCGAGGAGAGGAATAAGGTAAGAAACTAGAATTTTGATTTTAACTTAGTTGTATATATAAATTTTCTATGTATTCACTACCACTGACATATTTTTTTAATTTTAAATATGTATTACCGGAGATTATGATGGATGCGGGATATGGAGATTTGCAGGCACCTGGTGATCCTATTCATCAGGATACACAAGTAAATTTATATTTAAATTGATTTGTCTTGTTTTTTTCCTATTCATCAGGATCCACTATATATATAATTTTTTTAACATGGAAATTGTGTACACAATGTAGGCCCCTAGAGTAGGCGACGAATCAGATTAGGGATTGAGACAGGGCGTGACATATCTCATTATATTGTTATATACATGCTTGCTTCTTTTATTATGTATATATGACATTTCTATTATACATGTTGTGGACATTTCTATTATACATGTTGTGAACATTATATTTCTATTATATGCACTCAATTTCTATTATACATGTTGTGGACATTTAGATATTATACATGAACTGTGGACATTGCATTTGTAGCCTTATTTTAGACATCATACCTGGACATTTCATACATGTTACATGTTTATCTAGACATTTCATGTGTTACATGTTTATATCTACATTTCATGTGTTGTACATGTTTATTTTATGTGTTACAATGAACTCTCACTCTAAATTAGGTGCACACTCTCACTCTCCTAATTCATCAACACCTTTCCTTAATATTTATAATTTATTATTTAGTGCATAATTTAATCAAAAAAGGATGTCTTAAGGGATCATAATACATGCTAAATTAGTATTAAATTTCTTTGTGTGTATGCTAAAATTCATCATGTAATCAAATTAAAAACAAGGGAAATCACGAATCCCTATTCAATTAAAGAATTTAAAAACAAAGTCAATGAAAATAGATGCATATAGAGTAATTCTAAACAATGTAAAACTCCCTATTGTGCATCATGGCTTCCATTGTTCTTCTCTTCTTTGCGGTATGGTGGCTCTCAGATATCATGTTGGCAACCTGCAAGTGACACAAAAATTCAAAGTTCGTGATTGTTGAAAATGGAGATTGAATGCTCAATTTGTAGATTTTTGTAGAGGATTGATTGAGAGGTGGAACAAATTGATCAAGAGGTGGAACTCAAGTGAGCTCACATGTTGATTGACAGTTGAACTGCTGATTTGGAGGTGGAACTCAATTGATTGAATAGATTAATTGAGTTAACTGGTTGAGCAAAAAGTTGATTAAAAGATGAAAAAGGAATGATTGGAGGATAATTAAGAGGATGAAAAAGAGATTTATTTATAAAAAACTATCTAGAAGATAGAAAAATAATGATTGGAGGAAATAAAGAAATCATGTAATCAATCAATTAAAATATATGGAGTAGTTAATTGATTGAAAGCTTTTTGGAAAAAGAAAAGTGGAAGATAGAAATAAAGATTGGAAAGATATGGTTTAATTAATTAATTGGTTGAATTAATTAATTTAGCATGTGCTTGCACTTTGACTTTGATTTTCAATTCAATCTTTGCATGAGATTTAATTCAAACATTGAATTTATTTTAAATTCAATTTGTCATCTAAATATATTTAGAACTTTGACTTTGATTTTCAATTTGATTTTTGAAATCATGCACATGTATTTGAAATTAGGAGAAATTAAGAAGAATATGAATTTAATTAGAAGAATAAATTAGTTATTAAGTGAAATTAAATGAAATTAGAATTTGGGGAATTGAAATTAAATGAAATTAGAAGAATTAATTAGTTAATTAAATAATTTACAGAAACTATTTAATTATTTAGAAATTGAATTTAATTAAATAATAAATATTATTTAAATTAAAGAATTAAAATCATAATTAATTAAATAATTAATATTAAGAAAAGGGTTAAATGATTAATTGAATAGAGATAGAAATTGAAAATGAATTTATTTAAATTGAAAGATTAAAAATCATAATTAATTAAATAATAAATATTTAATTAACATTAGAAAATGGTTTAAATCATTAAATGAAGATAGAATTGAAATTGGAATAATTAGTAAGATGATGAGGAAATATGAATTTAGAAGAATAAGATTAATTAACTTAATTAAATAATTAAAGAATTATTTAACCAATTTAGACGAATAATTAGTACATGATTGATGAGATATTTTGAGGTGTTTACATTTGCCCCTCTTTGAGACAAAGTCAGAACGACATTGTTTCAAAGAAAACAAAAAATTTCTACCCCAATATGCCCTGGTAATACGTAGGGTGTAATGTCCCCTTGAGCGATTGTTTATGCATTAAAGGTATGAATGATCTCTCAAAAAAAGAAGAATGTTAGATAGAAGAATAGAAAAGTGGTTAGTTGATTAGAGATAGAGATAGGTGGTGTGAAGATGATATTGAGATAGAATATGAGAGAATGAACCCTAGAATGAAATAGAATAATGTTAGATGATAGAAAATGATTTAGAAAGAGATGATGAGAAAAGAATCATCAAATTAGCAATAAGCAAATGAGATGAAATGAGAATGATTGATTCATGAACTTGTGTCATTATTTATTGCACAATATATATTCATCACTGAGCCTTATTATGTAAAAATGGAGCTTTGCACATCAGGGTATAAGGAACCAAGATGCAAAAATATCTCATTGAAGAAACAAACACATAGCAGACAAGGAGTGAAACCCTCCATTTTGGTTTTAGTGCCAAGAGTCGAGGTATGTGTGATAATCACAAGCATAACTATCCATAATATTTTGCATGAGATATTTGTCGAATGAATGTACCAACAAAGACAACCATTGGAACTATTACCCTAGAACTTCATTGGTCCACACCACAAACAACAAACAAAGAAAAAGATAATGCCCATCATGGCTCCTCTAGTCACTTGTGGACATCCTTGAGTAGCGTAGGAACATAATCTGTCGCCAAATGATAAAAGATAAAGACTGACCCGAAAAAAATGCAGCAGCCATATTGATCTGTGCCTTCGTTCTTTGTTGCTTGATGTGATAGTTGATAATGTTTGATCTTAGAAAGTTGCGGACCTCGTTTAAGACCGAACCGTCTAATTTCAAGTGTATCATCTTTTGTTTAAGACAAGGTAATGATCACTTGATATGGATATGATATGATTGATAAGACAGTTTGATCAATTGATTGCAGATGTTTGACTGGATAGTCGTATCCTTTGTTAACTTTGTGCGAAGCATTTGCTGGATATCTGCTAGGGTGTTTGATTCTTGCGAGACATTTTAATGCAAGTTTTTTGATTGGTTGATTTTTTTATTGTTTTTTAAATTTTCCAAGAGCTTTTTCTGATGTTTTTGGATTATGTAGATTGATATTTGAATGTTTTTGTTTGATTTTTTCAGGACATTATATGGATGTTTTGGGATTTTTTTAGGACTTTATCTAAATGTTTTTGGATATATCATGTTTTCTCAATGTTTTTGGATTTTATGTTTTTCACTGTATTTGGATTTTTTTAGTACTTTTTATGATTTTTAGGATTTTGTCAGGACATCATATGGATGTTTTTGGATTTGATGAAACATGACCTATCATCAATTGATAAAGATAAGACTAGCTTGGACAAAATCCAACAGCCGTATTGATTTATACCATTGTTTTGATCATTTGATGATTGATAGGAATATCTAGTTTGAGAGAGTGAATACCCCGTGTAAGACTGATCTGCCTGGTTTGGAGTGTACCCTTCCTTGTATAAGACATGTTGATGTTTGATAGAGTTTAATCGATAAATTGATTAACAAGACATATGATCAGTTTGATTGTAGACTTTGAGAGTTTGTCTGTTGTTGATTTGATTTGATGGATGGTCTATGTTTTCTTGCTTTGATTTTTATTTTTTTATTTTTTTATTTTTAAGGCTTTTTTCAGGACATTTTATGATTTTTTTTGGATTTTTTAAAGACTTTATATGATTTTTAGGATTTTTTTTCAGTTATGCCCCCAATAAGAGACCTATATGACATGATGATTTGCAGAATGTATGTGGAGACAATAAATTTTTGACATAACCTATGTTAATGCAATATGAATTTCCTATTCGAACAAGGATGACTGTGTTTGTTTAGCATTTTATAATACTCCAATTGAATTGGAGGTACCAAACATTTAATAGATAAGCGGTCAATCGATCCTTAATGTCCCCATGGAACATCCAAATTAACACTCTTAGAGACTAGGATTTATAAATGGAGATGTGGAAAACTTCCCCATTGGTTCTTGAAACTTTGATCTTCTTTTGCCCATGTGTGTGCAAGTGAGTTAATTCTTTCTCTTGTATTCACTAAAGATCATTAGCTTCCTATATGACTAGCTACATGGATTATTCTAACTTCAAAAGCATCCTGAATAGAGCCTCGCTGCGAGCAAGCTTTTAGAGCTTCGACGAGGTTATAGACTATAATTTCTCAAATATTGCTCCATTGCTAGCAGGCGTCCATAGCTCTAATGGAGTTATTCACATGTTCCCATAGTCAAGTTTTTTCTCGCACTTGTATGCGTGATATTTCAGTTATATAGCATTGCTCTTTCGCCTTGAGATAGATATTTGGCATAACACTTTTTCTTTTTTATTTTCTTGCCTTGACTTGTAAGTAATGAAACCTACTTGGGTGTGACAATTACAGTGGCGCTGAAGTAGAATTTTAGATTTTTCACTAGTCATATGATCAACTAGGTGTCTCGAATGAATTAGAGATTTTGTTAATTTGTTTTGGATATAGTAATTGACAGATTTTGGGTTAACAAGTCTCAAATAGTGAAATCAGTACCCAACCATAAGTAAAGTGTCGTCATAGGGTAATGTTGAAAATGAATGACCTTAGGACCTCAAAGACTTCATGTCCAAATATCTAAGAAAGGAGATGATCCTTGTTCTCTTGAATGCAAACAAATGATAAACTTGGACAATTGCCTTGTTTTATTTATGTTGATATATGCTAATGCATAATTTTTGCAAATGTGATGCATTTAAAAAAGAAAACTATATGTGATGCAATGCTTTGAATAAAATGAGATTCAATGCAAAAAGTAAAACCTAAACTAACCCTGCCCTTAGATATAGTATCGTTTAAGGTGCATGTTGTTCATAGGGTTAGGGAGTTCTATGTAGGTAGTTCATTGGTTTTTGTTTGAAGAGTCAGATAAAGATGTCTTTTCCAATAGGATATAAGGACTCAACTAAGTGTATTCCATGTATAGTTTTTTCTATAGCCTCCTTATTTTCAAACCAATCCAGTTGTGGTAGATCTTCTTGCCCCCAGTCTTTCAAGTGTGGGTGTATGAGACAAATTGATTTTGGTTTCGAAGTTGTGACATGAGCGGGTGTTATGCCTGTTTTTATGGATGTACTTGAAGAGTATGATGAAGCCAACCAGGTGTTGATCTCATTAGTTGACATTATGCTTATTTTTGTGACTACATTGGTATTTGATGATGACACACATATAATTGTTGACAAGTTGTTCTCTGCAATATGATCAGGATTGTTGATTTCATTGATAAGGGGTTCATGAAATACTTATGTAGAGGGATTGGGATCATGAGGGGGACTAGGAGAAATGGTAAGTTCATTTAAGAGGGAATCTTGTGAGAAACATGGAGGATTATGACATGGAGATGAAGTGATGGAGGGATATTGATAAGGATTTGGAGAAATAATGGGATCTTGTTTGGGACATGAAGGTCAAGGAATACTTTGATCTTGGCTTGGAAAGGGATTATTATGAAATATAGAAGGGCTATCCCGATCTTGCTTAGGAGGTGGATGTTGGATGCGACTTGAAAGGACACTTTGTTCTTGAGATAAAAGGGTATCATTATGAATGGAATAGAAAAGAGCGAGGGAATCATCATAAGATTCTTGGTCGGTGGGATCTTGATCAAAAATTGGATGGGATGGAAGGGTTTGTTCTTGATATTTATTTGTTTCAGGACTCATTTCTTCTGATTTAGGATCATCCTCTTGACATGAGGAAGCAGTTTGGATATGCATGGGAGATTCTTGGAATGTTTCAACACATTGGCCTGATGAGAAAGGATTTTGAATGAGACTCTCTATGATAGGAGTATATGATGTGATTGGGTCTTGAATTTTTGAAGCATGGAAAGGACTAGCATCATGACTTGGATTAGAGTGGATTTGTATTATGGATAGCCCTTGGGAGGTTGCATTATTGTATAAAGATGGTGTGGACTGCTCTTGTGTGACTTTAGGGTATGAGGAAATGATGGAAGATATGGAGGCTACTTGAGGTGCAAAGTATTGATGGGAAGAACCATTGCTAGATATGGATAGATTACCTTGTTGCATGATAGGTGACGCATTGACCGTGTTCGATTGATGTTCAAAGGGTGACATGTTTGTAAATTAAATTGCATTCATTTGGGGAACTCTTGGTGGTGTATTTGAAGATATAGGAGGATATTCACATACATGTGATGAGACCGAAGGCAAAATTGATTGTGTAATTGTGTGTGACCTTGGTAGTGGTTGACTTGTTTGCACAATTTGTGGTGCTAAGAGTTGTGTTATTTGTTATGATGGTTGTTGGACTTGCATTGTTGGATGTGTTTGTTGTTGATATTGGTTTCTCATGTATATTTGTGTGAGAATAGATGATATGGCTGATTTCATAATAAGAGCTCGTACATCAACTGGCTCTAGGTTTGTAATGGGATCTCCAAATTTTTAAATAGTTTGAACATCTGGGATCTACTCTCTTCACCTTTTTTAACGTTTTGTTTCAAGATCTCTATTTCTCAAGCTAGTTTCTCTTCAAGTGATGGAGAAATAGGTATGACACATTTTTGCTCTTGATAAGTTTGATGCACGTCTTGGGGAATGCATATGTTGATTTGCGATGATTGATTGTTTGGTTGCAATGACATGGTCCCATGAAAGTTAGAAGTTTGATAAGGATAATGTTGTCTCCTAGAAGTTTGAGAGCTTATTTCAACCATTGCACTATATGCCATTTTGTTTTGATTTTTGAAGTTTAGGGATGAAATGCAATGCAACTAAGGGATGAAAGTGCAACCCTATTTTTAATTTTTTTTGGATTTTGAGAATTTTGAAAATGGACAAATGCAACTGAGGATGACAAATGCAACCTATGTTTTTGAATTTTTTTTGACAAATTGGATTAAGGAATGACAAGATGAAATCCATAGAACAACAATGCAACATATGGACTTGGACTAAGGAACAATCTAATTTTGAAGATAATGCAAAATGGAGATAACAATTTGACCCTATGTCTTATGAGGATGAAGACTATGAAAGGACTAAAATTGGGATTATGACAACTATGCAAGGACTTATGCAAAGATTGTGATGACTATGCAAGGACTTATGTGAGGATTATGACAACTGTGCAAGGACTTATGCAAAGATTATGATGATGTATATGGTGAAAATGGATAACAACAATATTGAAAGGCTAAATGAATTCAACCACAAAACCCTAGCCTAACAACAACAAATATCCACCATAACATATGAAGATTACCTAAGACAATGCAAATCAAATGAAATCACAAAGATTATACCATCACATGTCCAATAGGGTTTGAATCTCTATTCTTCCTATCTCCATTGATCTTGCTTGATATATTTGCTCTCAGATTTTATGTGCACAAGAGCTCAATAAAGAACGGAAATGTGGTTGCAGGTAGGATCGCATATGAAAAGTGTAGTGTAGTCAAGTAGTCAATTGATGAAGTAGTTAGGGTTTATTATGAAGGAAGCATCTCCTTATATAGAAGACACTATAAGAAATGGAGGGATAAGATTGAGAGGTGTAAAAGATAAATGGTTGGCTATGATTAAAGGGTAGGTAAAGAAAATAAGAAAATAATGAAAGGGGTAGGTAGTGTAGGAATTAAGAGATGAATGACATGTGTCATAGGTAGAAAAGGCTAATGAGTTAATTAAATAAATAAAGATTTATTTAATTAATAGAGGAAGTGGAATCAATTAAATAAATAAAATATTTATTTAATTTAGGAAAAGGATAATTTAAATAAATAAATGTATTTATTTAAATGAGAAATAAGGCTAGAAGAGGATAAATGAATTAACTAAATAAATAAAGATTTATTCAATTAATAGAAGAGTTAGGCTAAAGTAATTAATTAAATAAAATATTTATTTAATTAGACATGACAATTTTAGGTGTCTACATTTTGCCCCTCTTTGAGACAATGCAACTTGTCGCGTTGTTTCAAAGAAGATAATATAAACTGATACAAAATTGCCCCAAGATGGGAATGATATGCCCCCTCGAGAGATTGGATGAAAATGTCTGAAAAGATCGTAGACAATCTCTCGATAAGAAAGAAAGGGTAGAATGGACTGGTCGGATGGGATAAAGAAGACTGACTCAGGAAACGAGGGATAGGGCTAGGGCTAGGGCTAGGGCAATCTATAAAATAGACCACGAGGGGAAAACATCCTCATTGTCATCCACACATCCAAGAGATCAGAGTGCAGAGAGAGAATAAAGCAGCAACAGTCAGTAGCGATGGCATTGGTTCACAGATTCGATCGCGTTCGCCGATTTCAGAGTCCAGCCGACGTAGGAGAGCCGGTAAGTATCATAAAACCTCCTTGTACTTTGTTGCAATAATTGTTGTCATTAATGCATCTTAGGTAGTGCAATAAATGCGCTTTAGGTAGGTCTAGAAAAAATGTCAAGCGGGGTAAAAACGTCAAGGCGCGTCTGGGTAGGCTAGGCGCGTTTGTGCAATATGTAAGCGCATTTATGTCTTTGACGCCAAATCGATAGTTTTGTGATAAACATACGCAGTTAATTAGATAAGCTGCTGAGAGGATTCACTCAAGCAGGTCCTCTAAGGAAGACTAGAATAGATCAAGGCACTTTGTGATGAACAGTGAGTACCAAGATAATACTTTGTGATGAACAGAGAGTACAAATATGAGCAGCACTTTGTGATGAACAGGGAGTGCTAATATGAACAACACTTTGTGATGAATAGTGAGTGCAAATATGAGCAGCACTTTGTGATGAACAGGGAGTGCTAATATGAACAACACTTTATGATGAACAGTGAGTGCAAAAACACGTAGTACTTTGTGATGAACAGGGAGTACCACTAGGAAAAAATAGCAACACTTTGTGATGAACAATGAGTGTCACTAGAATAGAAGCAACACTTTGTAATGAACAGTGAGTGTCACTTTGATAGAGCACCATATGATAGATATAAGCACTAGGATAAAGAGCAGCATTTTGTGATGAACAGGGAATGCCACTATGATTGACATGATTGATTTGTTTGACTGCAGGAGTACCTACCTATGCTAGAGTCACGAGAGAGATTCCCATCGACTCAAAGGTTACGACCAGAGCTGACATTTGAGGACAGAGCCGCGATTGAGGTTATGGGTTTTGTGATACATTCTATATGTGCCTGAGTTTCGGGCGAACATGGGTTTGCTGACTGCGCTTGCTGAGAGGTGGCACTCAGAGACATGTATGTTTCATTTGTTGATGGGTGAGATGACAGTCACCTTGGAGGATGTGTATAGGATACTGAGGATACAGATCGATGGGGAGTTGGTTCCTTACAATTGAGACAGAGACAAGGATGCACTGAGATGAGTATTTCAGGATCCAGGACTGGAGATGAGGGCTGGACACATGGCTTGGGATACCATGACACGGACAGGATTAGCACTACCAGCAGTGTTGGCAGGAGTGATTAGTGGGTTCTTATGTATTAGTTTTGTACCATTTTGTATGATGATGTAGACACCTTCAGGTGATTTTGTAGCCATATGATTTTGACATCATTGTATCATGATACTTATATATATATATATATATATATATATATATATATATATATATATATGAGATGATTCATCTTTGTGGCAGCTATATGCATGTGTACCTATGTGATGTATGTTTCTATGTGATGCTTATGATATGGATGCAAATATGTACATGAGGAAATGCAATATTTTTGTTCTTTTATGTTTTCAACATGTTATGCTAATGCAAATGTGAATGTATGAAATGCGGATGAATATGATAATGCAAATGACTATATACATGATGACAATGTAAGATGTGCTAACATGTGTTGTGTGCAGGATGTGATGCAATTGTGATATCTATATGTATGTATGAAATGCTTATATGTGGTAATGCAGGTGAAACTACATGAGACACAAATGTTTTTGGTGTGTCATTATACTCAGTCGTGTGATAGCAGGATACACGGACTCAAGAAGGATGATGGAAGTCAATCAAGAAAGGGGGATGGAAGATGGAAGATATGAAAGTGAAAAGAGCTTCTTGTGCGTTATCATCATTGAGCTTTATTATGGTAAGTAGGTTATGACAATCGAGGCATATGTTCGACCCAGAAAGTCATTACACCTGTTTGCATGGAGATAAGACAGTCACAAACAAGGAATGCCCTAGTTCATACTAGACTCTCAGTGTCCTCATATCCTTGGACAAGTCATAGCATTACTAAGAGACAATCCACAGACAACAAAAGAAAAATAGGTGACGATACCCCATCCTCGCCTTTCTAGTCAAAGACATCCTGGAGATAAAATCTCTAGTCAGAGACATCCTAGAAAAGCTAAAAGACATGTCACTAGAAAGATAAAATCAAAAGAAAACCAAGACTCGACACCAACATCCACTGTAGTCCTCAAGTTTAGTGTCTCTTGTCACTTGTATAAGTCTATTTGATCGTGGTCACAATGTTTACTTTCACAAGATAGCACTGAACCATAATGTTGTCTGAGTCTATTAAAAGATTTGATTTGTTGAAGCCCATTGTTGCTGCTTGCTATGTCATCTGAAACTGACTGAATCCATGAAAATGATAATTTATTGCGGAGAAGATGGAACTTTATTGCAGATTTGTGATGCAAATGTTGCTTTATTACGGATTGTGCATAGATAGACTGAAGAAAACTGGAAGAAATTGTACCCCTCGAAACAGACGATGTTCTTAGTTCCACACCCATCACTAGACGTAGGATTTGCCTTAGCCACAGATAGGAGCTGATTTATTATGGATGGAAAAGGTGTGAAAAAGGAATGTTTATTATGAATGGCTAACCAACCTTGGGTAGATCAATAACAAGCCATGATGGGAATGGTGTATGTTTATTATGGATGGATAGGTTGTGAGTGTGTGCAAAGTGAAGGATGAAATGGAATCCTGAAGATGGGAGGAGCAATGTCTCTATGCATGGCGCTAGTGACCCAGTTTTCACCATGGTACTTGCCCAGGGTGCTACCGAAGTGGTTTTCACCGTTGGACGAAATGTTTTTCTGTTTTTCAATTTTTTCAAAAAAATTTTGTGTCACAAGGCGCCTGTTCACTAGGTTTTCACCAAGTAACGATTTTTTTATTTTATGATTTTTTTTGTATTTTGAATTTTTTGATTTTTTTGTATCTTTGAATTTTTTGATTTTTTTTTGTATTTTTTGAATTAGGATACTCTGAAGAGCTATGTGTAAAACCTGTGAAGGTGCATGCTATTGATGGGATCCTCCAAAGGTTCACCCTCTATGGTTGAGAGTTGATATGCACCAGATTCATATGCTGCTGTGATGATGTAAGGACCAAGCCAGTTTGGTTCGAATTTGCCCTTCTTCTGTTTGTCTTGCTGATTTTTAGGATTTTCTCTGAGAACCAAGTAGCCTACCTCAAATGTGTGAGGTTTGACTTTATGATTGTAGCAGCATTGTTCCTTAACTGAATGATATGTAGCTTGAGTGACTGTCTTCCTTGATGAAGGAACTGAGATAGAATTACTAGTGTGTGGACTACGTTTGCCCGTATGCGTGTCACCTAAAGAAGTTTGGGCATCCCTGATAACAAAGTCCCTTGAGGAAGCTCCATTAAAGGTCCATGATGTATCGCCAGAAGGGAAAGGATGTGTGGAACAAGTAGATGAGTGATGAAGGCTTATGATTGTGAAAAGAAGTGAAAGTAAGATGACATGATGGGGACTTAGGATCAACAAGTGTGCTTTTTGACTTAAATTTTTAGAACTTTTGCCCCCAGTTATTTTGATATTAGGGGAGATCAACTCTTGTTCTTTTTCTTTCATAGGATTTTTATCCTTGACTTTGATTTTTGCAGAGTCCAATAGCTTTTGATTTTGATTTGAACTAAAGAACTTTTCTTTATTTTTGACTTTTAGATTTTTTTTTTCAAAGCTTGATTTTTGATCCCCAATGACCAAGGGCTTTTGTGATTCTTGTTGATCCAAGTTTGGGAGAGGAATGGAAATGGAATGAGTGGATGAAATGGTAAGGCTATGTGAGTTCTCAAGAGGGTTGGCGATACGCTCAATAGATTCTTTGCTGGAACCACTCTTAGGACTATTGATATCAAGAGATGTTTGCACCACTAGAGGAGATTTGCATTTAGACTTAGTAGCCACAACACTAGGTGGTTCACAATCAGTTCCTTGGCATTTCAAATTATTTATAGGTTGTTCTTGTTGACTGAATACCTTAGAAGATAGTGGGAGTTGATCAACATGAAAGATATACTCACCACATCCCAGGTCTTTAAACTTGAACTTTTCTTTGATCTTTGTTTGTTTTGATGTAGAAACTTTCAATGATTCTGGATCCTCATATGCTGATGAAGGAATAGCTTCTCAATTGACTGGGATTGTTATTCCCGATCTAGGTCGTAGATTGTTGCAATATATGAATGGATTAGGATCAGCTTTGACGGTTACTTCAACTCCATTGTGTGGAAACTTGATACATCGATGATATGTGGATGGTACTGCGCTCATCTCATGAATCCATGGATGTCCTAGCAATATGTTGTATGTGAGATCTAGATCAAGGACTTGACAAACCACATCTTTTGTAATTGGCCCAACTCTGAGAGGTAAGGTGACTGTGCCTTTGGATGAACGCTCTTCATCATCATATGCCTTGATGGTAATTTTGTTTGTAGAATTCACAGCTTTATCAGAATATCCCAATTGTTTAATAGTGCTCAATGTACAAATATTTAGACCTACTCCTCCATCTATCAAGACTCATTTTATTCGATGTTTGTGTATGAAGGCTTCAATGTGTAACGATGCATTATGTGGCTAACTTACGGAGGCGTCATCGACTTTTGTGAATGTAAGGGAGTGTGGAATGGAAAGGTATCCCACCATGGCTTGAAACTGGTCCATGTTCAGATCAGTAGGTACAGAAGTGTCTCTCAAGATTTTGTCAAGAATGGCTTTATGTGCGGGGGATATGCATAAGAGCTCAAGGATTGAGATAAGTGCGAGTGTCTTCCCTAACTGTTCTACAAGATCGTACTTAGGCTTGGTTGATGAGGAAGCGGTGTTTTTAGCTGGAGCACCTTGCAAAGTGAATTTACCTCGATGAGTTGTAACATTACATTCAGAGGTAGGTTCGGAAGAAGATCCAATTCCTTTTAGGACAATCTTGGGTCTTTGGGTAGAAGTCTCAGGTGTTTTATCCTTGATGATAACGGTTGAGACATAATTATCCATTGAAATGTGATTGACAGTTGAATCATAGTTATAGGATGCTTTGGTATAGTTGGTTTAGTCATCTGTGGCTTTAGCTTTTCCCTTGTCATGTTTTGGGAATGGTTCTTTAAACATTTCATGTTCTTGATTGGATGAGTGTCCTTCAATCTCAATGTCACCTCTATCAATGAGATCTTGTATGATGTTTTTCAACCGATGACAATTTCCTGTCTTATGACCCTTGCTCTTATGAAATTCACAATATTCATCATCATTCCACCAATTTGGTTTGACCTTTGGCTCATATGGAGGAAAATCTAGAATTGTGATTACTTTGTTTGCCACTAGCTTCTTGAAAACTGACTCAAGTGGTTCTCCCAATGGGGTGTACTTCCTTCGTGATCTGGAAGTTGTTTGAGTATTCACTTGATTGTTTGTAGAGCTTGATCCGGAAAAAATGATTTTGGGTCGCACTGTATTGGCATCCACAACACCATCATTGACTGTGTTCTTGCTTTTGTTCCAAAATCTTGGCTTATCTTTTCCTTTAAAGTCATCTTTGTTTTCCGTGAATATCTTAATGATTCCTTGTTCGATTAGGACCTTTTCTATCGCTAAGCCTTTTTCAATGATGTCCTTGAAGGTGGACAAACAAGCTTTTCTTAGGTCATAACCAATGTCTTTGTTAACATTCTGAGTGAAGATTTCTACCATTTGTTTTTGTGGAATTTCACCAGAGCATCTGTTGGCTAGATTCCTCCATCTTTGTAAAAATGATGAAAAAGATTCTCCTTCTTTTTGCTTGGTGTTGCACAAGGTAGTGACTGATATGTTTGTCTCTATGTTGTATGAGAAATGTTGGATAAATGCCTCTGCTAAGTCACCCTATGACTTAATTCCAGGTGGAAGTTGGGAGATCCATTCCATAGCTTGATCACCTAAGCTCTGTGGGAATAATCTCATCAAATATGTCTCTTCTGAAGCTACCTCAATGTAAGCTGTGAAAAACTATCTTATGTGTGCCTTAGGATCTCCTTTTCCTCTATACTTATCAAACCTAGGTGTCACAAAGTGTGTAGGAAAAGGAGGCATTGGAATGCTCTTGTCAAATGGATAAGGACATATGTCTCTGATTGTGTATGTTGGCTTCGGTGTATTTATGTCCTCCATTTTCTTTTGTAAGTCCTTGATTTGTTGCTCCAAGTTGTTCTTAGGTGGAGATCAACTTCTTGGACCATACCCCATGCTTGAGGCACCAATTGGAGGAGGAGCATGTTGCATATATGGATGATATTGATCATACACATGTTCATATGGAGGAGGGCTATAATGATGCTGCGTATATGAACCACTTGGTATAGAATCATGTTGAGGAATGGAATACCTGCTTTGTCCATGTATACCATACTCTACAGGAATGTCATGAGTTTGTTCTAGTGTGTTGCCCCCAAATTTGATGCGGGGTTTCCTTGTGTCCAAATTTTGAGCATGCCTTTGAATATCCAATTGCTTTGGTGGTTGATCCTTAGCATTGGTATGGGATTAAGCATATCTTTCTGCATAAGGCTTCCATGATGGTCTGCGAAGGTGAGTATCATATGCTTGACCATGTGTGTATGGGACCTCTGGTTTTTGAAGCAAAGATGATGGTGATTCAGGTACCATATGTGGTCCTCTATTGCCTCCACTATTAGGCCTTCTTTGATCCATGTTGGAGTGAGTTTGTTGCAAAGGTCGATTTTCCATTATTTGAGACATGTCAAAATCATGAGGGATCTTGGCTCCACTTTGTGCCATTACTTGTAGAAAGTATTGTCTATCTCTCCTCATTATTTCCTCAACCAATCTATTGAAATGGGGATTCATAATGGTGTCTTCCACTTCTGCTGAATGTATAGAAAAGTTGTCCATATTGTCATTGTGTGTATCATTGTTGTTTGTAGTGTCCATGTTCTCAACATTTGGAATGTTTCAATAAGCATCTATGTCAGGTAATGTAGTATGATCAGAATTGAAAAAGATATCATTGTCATACTCATAGGAGCTCATGTTTGTGGACTCTTGAGCCTCTCTAGCTTCTCTCCTAGATTTTTGAAGACGGGTTTCAACCATGAACTAGGTATTGACCAAGATTTGTGAGACTAGATGAAAAATGGAAAGAGTATGGAAGACCAAGAATTTGGATGGAATGTAAATGAATCTAAGGTGTACTTGCAATGTCCAAAGTGTAAGACCAAGTATGTATGTAGTACAGTAGGTGTGGCTTCCAAAGAGAGGATAGTTTCTTTTGATGAGGTAAGTTGACCTTGACTCTAAGTAAGACCAAATGAGACCCAAAGGTGATAGACCTTGATGAGGGACCACTTAGCAAAATGTCGTTGTATGTAGTGTGTTGACAAAGTATGATGAGGACAAGCAAGTGACCTTTTGACTCAAGTTTAGACAAATGTGTATGTAATGTAAGGTGTAAAGCAATGATGGACTGTGTGAGAACCAAAGACAGGTTGAATGCTAGATGAAAACCTGGAGAAATAACCTAGGAAGCTCAAGAATTCTGAAACTGACTGTGTTTGTTTGCTGGACTGTAAAAGTCTTTCAATTCTGAACATAGACGCGCCTGTATACTGCACAAACGTGATTTCCCGACACAGATGTGGTTTTGTTTAACACAGACGCGTTTCTGAGATTTTGGTAAATGCAATGTTGATTCTGAAAACACAGATGCGTTTCTGCCCTTCACAGACGCGGTTATAGAACACAAATGCTATTATGTCAGACACAAACGCGTTTCTGCAAAATTTGTGCAATTTTTTCCAATCCGTGAAATTGTTTTGTTGTGACCAAATCTGACTGTTTGACTATTTTTCGTGACAAGAGGACACAGTGTTGATGAGGACTCAACGTTTGCAAGTGTCTAGACAAAAATGACTCAAAGAAAAGTGTGTTGTTTGATGTAAAATTGTTTTGCATACACTTGAAGACACAAAAGACACAATGTTTTGTTGTTTGGTCTTGAATGTTTTGAATGTTTACAATAAGTCAAGCACAATTCTTATGGCGGGCCAAGACAATAGTTGTTGATCCCACATGGGGTTTTACCCCCGAGGCTATGCTATTAAAAGCGGATACTTAGATGCTTGACCCCACTGGCTCCACCCTCGGCACTCACTTCTCGGGGCAGCCAAGCATCAGTCCCCACAAAAACTCCTTGTGGCGAACTTTGTATCTCTACTAAGAACTGTATGTGTGTGGGGCACTACCAGAGGTCCGACTCCTGCCCCAACAACTAGAAGGATTTGGGCTTCTAAAACAAAAAGGTGCTAGTAAGGGCATCCGCTCGTGTGGCCATACATGCGGCACTTTCAGCTCTGTAAATACAGAAGGCTCCCAGCCGGTAGGGGTTATGCCCTACAAATGATCAAATAAATTTGATCAAATGGGTTTATGGGGAGACATAGTGTCGGTATGAACTAATCAGCACACGTTTTTCATAGTTTTCACCATGAATATAGTTATTTATAGTGGTTTGGAAGAAGATGGCTTTTCTTTTGCTACCACTTGGGTCATTCTCTCCTCACTAGTAGTCCTAATGACCACACAGGGAGACAGGCCCTCTAAAGATGAAACAAAAAGAGCCTATTGCTCAAGACACAAAAGACAATGATTCAATTTTAGTGCATCAATTGAAGTGTTTGCTAGTCTATGAAAACAAGGCACACACTAAAAATCCAAAACCCTTGCCAAGGACCTGCAACAAAGATTTATTAGTAGTTTGGATTGTTTCAAATGATCACCCCTTCCTGCAAGCACACAAGTTAGGTAAATTTTAGATCCAAAAGACTTTGTGAAAATAGGGGCCTTCAACAAAACGGTTTTACTTTCAAGACAAGCTGCACCAATTTCGTTAGCTAGATTTGCAAATGTTAGCTCAAAATAATCCAGATCTAAAAAAAACAAAAACTGAATGACTAAAAACCGAATCAATAAAACTCCAAAAATGAAATCAATGCACACAGACGCAGTTACCCCAAACATAGATGCGGCTCTCTGATGCAGACGTGCTTCTGTGAAACACAGACGCGGTTTTAGAATGCAGACGCGACTTTTGGACATAGACGCGCCTAAAAACACCACAGACGCGACTAAGGAACATAGACGCAGTTTTCGGAATCTGCAAGAAAATAAAATACTGTCGAGGATGTAGATGCGATCCAAGATGTTGCAAACGCGGCAGAAAACCAAAAACGCGATCCGAAAGTACGCAGACGCGAAAATACCAAAATGCCGTCGAAAATGTCAGATCTGCAACTGCAAAATACAATATTTGCAACAACGATGGTAAATGCAAAAGGGACAAGAGTCCCACCGGGCGTGCCAAAATGTATATGGTGAAAATGGATAACAACAATATTGAAAGGCTAAATGAATTCAACCACAAAACCCTAGCCTAACAACAACAAATATCCACCATAACATATGAAGATTACCTAAGACAATGCAAATCAAATGAAATCACAAAGATTATACCATCACATGCCCAATAGGGTTTGAATCTCCATTCTTCCTATCTCCATTGATCTTGCTTGATATATTTGCTCTCAGATTTTATGTGCACAAGAGCTCAACAAAGAATGAAAATGTGGTTGCAAGTAGGATCGCATATGAAAAGCGTAGTGTAGTCAAGTAGTCAATTGATCAAGTAGTTAGGGTTTATAATGAAGGAAACATCTCCTTATATAGAAGACACTATAAGAAATGGAGGGACAAGATTGAGAGGTGTAAAAGATAAATGGTCGGCTATGATTAAAGGGTAGGTAAAAAAAATAAGAAAATAATGAAAGGGGTAGGTAGTGTAGGAATTAAGAGATGAATGACATGTGTCATAGGTAGAAAAGGCTAATGAATTAATTAAATAAATAAAGATTTATTTAATTAATAGAGGAAGTGGAATCAATTAAATAAATAAAATATTTATTTAATTTAGGAAAAGGATAATTTAAATAAATAAATTTATTTATTTAAATGAGAAATAAGGCTAGAAGAGGATAAATGAATTAATTAAATAAATAAAGATTTATTCAATTAATAGAGGAGTTAGGCTAAAGTAATTAAATAAATAAAATATTTATTTAATTAGACATGACAATTTTAGGTGTCTACAACGACTATGTAAGGACTTATGTGAGGACTATGATGACTATACGAAGATTATGATGACTATGCAAGGAGTTATGCAAAGATAATGATGAATATGCAAGGAGTTATGTGAAGATTTATGCAAAGACTATGCAAGGATTGATATAAATGAGGACGATGATGAGGACTATGTAAGGACTAATGCAAAGCCTAAGGATGTAAATGAGTACTATAATAAGGACAATAATGAGGACTATGCAAAGTAAGGACATAAATGGGGACTATAATGAGGACGATAATGAAGACTATGAAAGGACTTATGCAAAGTCTAAGGAGTATATGAGGACTATAATGAGGGTGGTAATGAGGACAATGCAAACTCGAAGGACTCTAAGAAAACCTATGGTCACAAGTATGCAAAATTTTGGACTTTATTGGACTGTTTGATGTTTCAAGATAGACTCTGTTTCAAGTAACTTTGTTTGTAGGACAAGTCTGTTGTTTTTCAAATCTGAGAACACTATTTGAAGATAGGTATAGCTGACTGAACTGTGTTCTGACAAACTCTGAGAATTTAGAGATACGCAATGTAGGACCCGAAATAGCCCAAATACTGACTCAATACTGGTCTGGTACAACGATACACATAAAAGCACAAAAGACAATCTTAGGCTAGAAAGTGAAAACCATTCAATGAGGCCCCCGTAGCAAAATACTGAAACAAGATGAACAGATAGAGAGTCTGGCCGCACTGGCTCCACTCCACGACACACACTTCTCAGGCATGCCAGTCTCTCTTACCTCGAAGATCTTATCACCGAGGGATTTGTCTCATAATGCAAGGTACATGCGGGGTATCTATGGGGTACGATCCACACTCCTAGAATCACTGAATGTGGGATTTGGGCTACTAAGTTGGTTCTTATTGTAAGTTTCGAGGGGTCTCGATCCAACGACGGATTCTTAGAGCAAGCCACTCAAGACTTTAGTTAAGCTTATCTATGCAGGGAAGGTTCCCACATACATTGAATTCACTCAACACTCTAGCCGCTTGACCAGTATATTTATATAGCGGCTTGAAAAACTCGCTCGAGAGTACACTGTGAGAGATGATATCCCCAACACATCCCAATTCGAAGTACCTCTATGGGGTGATGAAAACCCCAGTCAAAGATACCTCTCACTACTAAAATGAAAAATTCGGTGTTGTTATCACCTTCTCCCATTCTCCCAAGACCCCGAAGGCGGGTGGAAAGGTAGTTGATGCAACAGTAGGTCCAACCCAAACACGATAAAAAGTTATTTCCTTTATAAAAAAGCAAAGTGTGAGTTATTCTATTGATAAGCCCGATTCATGTTCATTTTAAAACCCACACTTAGGTGTGAGATATGCATGTGCATGTCAATTTTAAAACACCAAACTGAATTGTGAAAGCATGTATGTCAATTTTAACCAGATTTATTTTAAGCCCCAAATTGAAGTGTGAAAGCATGCATGCCCATTTTAACCAGATTTATTTTAAGCACCAAACTGAAGTGTGAAAGCATGCATGTCAATTTTAACTAGATTTCTTTTAACGAGAGAACTAGGTTGTTGTATCTATCAATGGTTGGTTGGTCCTCTAGATCTCGTATCTGGTTTTTTGCCTTTAGGATTCGTTGATAGTGTCTGGTTTGTCTTCTTTGTTCCTTCATCCTCCTGGCACCTGAAATCCTGAATCGTACCTTACGTGCCATAATATGTCATAATTAAAGCATGCAATAAGGGTAAATAATGTTCACATTTAAGGAATTTCATATAGAATTTAATAGAATAGAAAGAAGGAAAGAAGAAATATCAGATAAACAGAACACAAAAATAACTTTGTTGAATACATGACAAACTCTAAGCGAATGCTTGAGAGAATAAAGGCTTTTACGTGATGGGGTCCACGTGAATGCGTGACCCTGTGTGATCGATTGCATGATCTTGTCTATGCAATTGCGTGATTCTGTAAACACGATTGCATGATTGTTGAATCTGTTGTGCAATCCATACAAACCTGCAAAAAAAAATGAAAATTTTGTACGATATGCAAAAATCACATAGAAAACAAAGAAGGTTAATTAGTTGTTGTTCACGTCGGGTTCACCAAAATGTGTATGCTAAAATTCATCATAAAAACAAGAGAGATCATGAATCCCTATTCAATTAAAAAAATAAAAAATAAACTCAATGAAAATAGATGCATATAAAATAATTTTAAACAATGTAAAACTCCCTATTGTGCATCATGGCTTCCATTGTTCTTCTCTTCTTTGTGATATGGTGGCTCTCAGATATTGCGCCGACAACCTGCAAGTGACACAAAGATTCGAAGTTCATGATTGTTGAAAACGGAGATTGAATGCTCAATTTATAGATTTTTGTAGATGGTTGATTGAGAGGTGGAACTCAGGTGAGCTCACATGTTGATTGACAGTTGAACTGCTAATTTGGAGGTGGAACTCAATTGATTGAATAGATTAATTGAGTTAATTGATTGAGAAAAAAGTTGATTAAAAGATGAAAAGGGAATGATTGGAGGATAATTAAGAGGATGAAAAAGAAATCTTTATTTAGAAAAAGCTAACTAGAAGGTAGAAAAAGAATGATTGGAGGAAATAAAGAAATGATGTAATCAATCAATTAATTGAAATAATCAATTAAAATAGATGGAATAGTTAACTATTGAAAGCTTTTTGGAAAAAAAGCAAAGTGGAAGATAGATATAGAGATTGGAAAGATATTGGTTTAATTAATTAATTGATTGAATTAATTAATTTAGCACGTGCTTGCACTTTGACTTTGATTTTCAGTTTAATCTTTGCATGAGATTTAATTCAAATATTGAATTTATTTTAAATTCAATTTGTCATATGAATATATTTAGAACTTTGATTTTGATTTTCAATTTGATTTTTGAAATCATGTACATGTATTTGAAATTAGAAGAAATTAAGAAGAATATGAATTTAATTAGAAGAATAAATTAGTTAATTAAATGAAATTAGACGAAATTAAACAAAATTAGAATTTGGGGAATTGAAATTAAATGAAATTAGAAGAATTAATTAGTTAATTAAATACTTTAAAGAAACTATTTAATTGTTTAGAAATTAAATTTAATTAAATAATAAATATTATTTAAATTAAAGGATTAAAATCATAATTAATTAAATAATTAATATTTAATTAATATTAAGAAAAGGGTTAAATAATTAATTGAATAGAGATAGAAATTGAAAATGAATTTAATTAAATAATAAATGTTAATTAAATGGAAAGATTAATAATCATACTTAATTAAATAATAAATATTTAATTAACATTAGAAAATGGTTTACATGATTAAATGAAGATAGAATTGAAATTGGAATAATTAGTAAGATGATGAGGAAATATGAATTTAGAAGAATAAGATTAATTAACTTAATTAAATAATTAAATAATTATTTAACCGATTTAGACGAATAATTAGTACATGATTAATGAGACATTTTTAGGTGTCTACACTTCAAACTCATTATTATTGAATTTGTCTACTTAGTTGTGTTATGTGTTTATAGAAATTTCATAATTCTGAGTTACATGTTTATTTTATGTGTTTCAATGTTCAAATTTCATGTGTTACATTTCAGTTAGATTGATATGCAAATCATTTCTATTTCAGTTAGATTGATATGCAAATGATATATACTAGGTTTTATGGTTGGTATTGGTATTGGTATTTATATAGGTTTATGAATCATTTTAGTAGGTTGTGGAAATATTATTAACAATATTACATGTTGTGTTTGTTGTCACACTTAAACTTTAATGGTGATGACCACAAGTAGTACGGGATGCTTGCTTTTCTTCACAACTAGTACTGAAGTAAGAGCTAAGTTTGATATTAATCTAGAGTTTAACATTATTTAAGACTACATCCTAGGACTATACCTAACTTTTCTTATGAGGATGTCTTAAGGGGATGTTTGAAGAGGATGTCTTAAGACGATGTCAATGAAAAATCAAAATGTATTTTCTAAATCAAGTAATATAAATAATCACTAATAAATATGAATAATACAATTATGACTAGTGCCTTGTTCTTAATCAAGAAATATAAATAATTACTAATAATCTAATTCAAGTAATATAAATAATCACTAATAATCTAATGTAACAAAGAAAGGAATTTACATGTCTGTGAACTCATGAAAAATTGAATAACAATGTATATATATAATTTAGCATACTTAGTTCATAAGGGGATCTAAAATTAGGACCTATTAGGATGTCTTAAAGGGATGTCCAAAGAGGATGTCGTAAGGGATGGCCAAAGATGATGTCTTAAGGGGATGTACAACATAAAAGAATACATTTAAAAGCTTTTCAACCAATCATGCATATGTAACAATTTATATAATTTAGCATACTTCACATAAGGGGATCTAAAGTTAGGACCTATTAGGATGTCTTAAGGGGATGTCCAAAGGGGATGTCTTAAGAGGATGTCCAAAGATGATGTCTTAAGGGGATGCCCAAAGTGCATGTCTGAAGGGGATGTATAACACATATAAAATCATTTGTATGTATGTAATTGAAGAATACATAAAATCATAAATATAAAAGCATTTCAACCTTGAGCATGCATAACAATATATGAAAACCATTGTTCACCATGTCAAAAAAAAAAACTAGATATGACCCAATATTAAAAAATCATCTCGAAGTTTTAATATGGTCCAAAAATATATATATCCAGTCCTAGTTCAAATTAAACATGAGTTCAAACTCTAGTTCAAATATAAAAGTATGAGCTACAGAAACAAGTTAGATAGCCTAAGTTAGCTCCTGATACATATAGTCTAGATCCTCTCTATCTTCTATTATCTCCAAAAATTTCTCATGTTCTTCAAAAGGTAACCTCCACTTTTGGTTGCCACGTCCTTTTTTTGGCAATGTCTCAAATTGCAGATTTGTTGCTATAACCAAGTGACTGTAATGTAGAACTATTTTTCCAGGCATGCATGCAATAAATTGAACACCATTTTTGTCTATCTTAGTTTGTTGATAATAGGTGCCTTCTATAACAACTAAACCAGTTGGATATGACTGTCCATCACCGTCTACAGTTACTTCTGGCAATTTGAATTTTGCTTTCGTGCATCTTAGTAGATAATAATCTGCACCTTCCACATTGTCAGGATCCACAACCACAACAAAAATATCACCTACATGTATGTACATCCAGATGACACCATATAAATTTAAAACAAAAGTAAGATGTATCTATAAAATTTGAACATGTCACTACACGATCTAAATTAAAACTAAATAAAAGAACATGTATGCACACATGCACCTGAAACAACTAAATCGGAAACACGTTCATAATCAGCTGAATATATAGGATCATGAATGTCTATGTCATTTTCATCATCTTCATAAGGAGGCATTCTGATTAACTCTTTTGCAATATTCTTGCATTGACTCATTGGATTGTCCTCAACACAGTCAGCACAAAAGAATGATTTTTCTCTTACTTGAATCAATGGAGGCTTGTGGTGTCCTGTAGTCATCACTTGATGTAAACTTCTAATACCAACAATTGTTTGACAATTGTAAGGATTAGATTGATCAATACTAGTTACAAATATGAAATAAAATTTGCACATTTTAAGTTCAACTACTTTAGGATAAAAGTGAAATGCAAAGTTGATGAAATTTTTTAAGAATTCTTGAGAACAAAAATATTTTACCTTTCACTTCCCAAAAGTAACGTTAGTTGTATGGCGTGTCCCGACTAGCAAAATGACTCTGACACCATTCAACAATTTTGTTTGCATTCTCTATGCTATTAGCTACATAAAATGACTTAGAGATGTTGTTATGTGCACTTCTTTTTAAATGAAACTATATTAAGAAATAGATACCAACAAATTAAAAACAAAATTAACAGTACCTGCAAGTTCATGTTGGTTAAGTGCATGCTTCACACATGCTCCTACTCCATCGTGCTTTCCTTTTCCATGTCCACTTTCAAAGAAGTTCCACAAAAACTTAACATTGTGTCTAGCATGTTGCATGGATAGCCAATTAAAGGCTTTTGTAGATTTAAATTGTGCTGCTCCATAAAGTTGTATGTCATGTACATGTACAATTGAACATTTAAAATAAAATTTATCAAATTTAAATCAAATACAAATTTATATATAAATGAAAATTAATTGAAACTTATGTACTCACGTGCACAACCATCCGACCAAATCCAGTGTTGTGAAACATTTATCTTGCAATTTGCAAGATCTTCAAAAAACATTGCAAAACAATGAGCTATATAGCTCCTATCATGAACCTTATCATCAGTGATGTAGAAATGAATCTCCTTGATGATAATGTGTTCATTTGGATCAGTACAATTTTCTACCCCATCCACATCAAATTGTGCATGTCGATAGGTCACTTGCACAAATATTGCAACTTGATCAGAATGATAATATTGAGCTTGAATCTGCAATTGATGGGCAAATGTATAGTTCTCAAAGAAATCTACAATTGAAAGAATACAACCAGGTGGAAAACAATTTTTGGAATCATGAAATTATTTAGCTTGCCATTGTGCACCATGACAATGTTGGATATGTGGATAAATCATAGTACAAAATTTGTTCATAAATTCAAGGTAGGTAAATTCACTTTCCTTCAATGCAATTTTTTTGGATTCATCTCCTAACTTAGTTCAATATGTCTCATATTAAAATCTCTTCCACAAAATTGGCATTGAAACATCAATATTCTCAATTTGTAATGGAAATTTTTGCAAATCTCCACAATCAATGCATGTACTTTTTATACACTGTACATTGAAGTCATCTAGAAGATTTATCACATAAAATTTATTTCACAAATTGTGTCATACTTCCAGGGATGACCATATCTAGATTAATTACTGCCATAGATTTTTTATATGACTCTAAGTATAGATGAAACTCAACATGATTTCGACAACAACAAGTTTCACGTACCTTATTTATGTGTACAAAGCAAGGGTGCAACCTCTCAAACATTCTTTGACATATATTCACATCTAAAAATTCATCCTTGGATTCTTCAAATAGTTCACTTTGTGTTGTACCTACAAAATGTTTAGGATGTGAAATCTTCATACTAGTATCTTCATCTTTCATCTGTATAGTGTCCCTTCTATTGGAAGAAACATGAGATTGGCTGGTCCAATATTCGATGACCACTCTTCTTACATCTTCAGAAATTTTGTCTTTTCGAGGAAGTCTACAAATATTTTCCCAATTCATTTCAATGTTTTCATCTAACATATTTCTCCTACTAATATATCTTTGAACAAATTTTCTAGATATATGCAGTAATTCAGAAATTGTTGTAACTTGTCTTTTATGTGACAACCTCTTATTAGAAATCGTAGTCATCAACGCTCTACGTGCAACACTTGAATCAGCTCCTCGACTTGTGGTATCAATAAGGTTCAATGCATCTTGCAAATTTTCAACTATTGTTTCTTTTACATGACCTCTTGAGCTTTTGCTATTATCGACACCCAACAACTCCAAAATAGGAGTCATTTCTCTTTTCCTAAATAACTTTACAAATAATTGTGCTCTCCTGACCATAGATTTTTTTTCAAAAATTCCTCCCATATATTTTTGCAGTATAATTTAATTGTGCTCTTAGGTACCATGTGTTCAAATAAAATTTGACTGAAAAGAGAATCCTCATTCATCTCCATCAAATTTCTCATAATAGAAGAAAAATCCGTACCTTGACTAGTACTAATTTCTTCTACTACTTCAGTTGCATCATCTTCAACATCAACAGGATCTTCCTCAACATCAACAGGTTGCTCTTGATTATGTTTTGTATGACCTTTCTTTGAATCATCCCTTATACGATCATATTTTTTTGCTCTATTTCTTTTATTCCCCATTACACAAAGTATTGAAATTTGCTTTCCTAAAATCGCAAGTGAATACTGCTTAAGAAAAAAATCAACTCCTTTGCAAAAAATCACCTCCTCGATAAAAAATCACCTCCTTCGAAAAAATCACCTCCTTCGAAAAAATTGCCTCCTTCCTTGAAAAAAACCAACTTCCTAGAAAAAAATTGAACATTTTATGAATTGTTTTTTGTTTTTTGTTTTTAAAAAATTAAAAAATCACCTCATTAATATATGAGGGAAAGGGTGGGAAAGCGAGCGGTCGCTTCCCCACACGATCGC
The DNA here is from genome assembly GCF_030272615.1 of Cryptomeria japonica. Classification (NCBI taxonomy): domain Eukaryota; kingdom Viridiplantae; phylum Streptophyta; class Pinopsida; order Cupressales; family Cupressaceae; genus Cryptomeria; species Cryptomeria japonica. The sequence continues at coordinate 618,627,424 of NC_081411.1, read as the reverse complement.
TCGCAGAGGGTCCCGCCGCTTGGGGGACTCAGTCGAGCCTTGCTTGGTTGAGTCTACTTGACCAAGTCCCACTCGGCTGAGGCTGCCTATGTGGCATCCCACATGGCAGCCTACTCAACAAAACCCCCCCAATTTGTAGATTTTTCAAGTCCTGCTAAGAATTTGACCATCAAAATTTTATTTAAAAAAAAAACAACTAAAAATACCATTTTCGAGAGCTCAGAGTGAGGAACGTTGACATATAATTTTTATAGAATTAAAATTAAAATTAGTATATTAAAATTATAAAATACTATAGGTAGGTATATTAACATTCGAGAAGACTCTGATTCAGAAAAAAACAAAAAAAATAGTAAATCATATTAGAAAAATTTAAAAATTATATATAACACTAGAGGAGAGAGTCCTCTTCAAGAATATATAATTTTTTTGGGGATTGCTATATTTTTGATAGGGGAAATTTGGTGGGAGACGAAAACTGTCGATTTCGGGAAACTTCGACTTTGAATTGTTATAATGATGAAAATATACATCGAACTCAGATTTTTTTTTTCTACATTGGCTATGGATGTTGTAGACACCTAAAATTGTCATGTCTAATTAAATAAATATTTTATTTATTTAATTATCTAAGCCTAATTCTTCTATTAATTAAATAAATTTTTATTTATTTAATTAATTCATTTATCCTCTTCTAGCCTTATTTCTCATTTAAATAAATACATTTATTTATTTAAATTATCCCTTTCCTAAATTACATAAATATTTTATTTATTTAATTATCCTACTTCTTCTATTAATTAAATAAATCTTTATTTATTTAATTAATTCATTAGCTTTTTCTACACATGACACATGTCATTCATCTCTTAATTCATACACTACCTACCTCTTTCATTATTTTGGTATTTCTTTTACCTACCCTCTAATCCTAGCCGACCTCTCTTTTTACACCTCTCAATCTTAACCCTCCATTTCTTATAGTGTCTTCTATTTAAGGAGATGCTTCCTTCATTATCAAACCCTAATGCCCTAATGACACATGCTAATGATCTTTCATGCAACTTGGCTACACTAAGATCCTACTTGCAACCACATTCCATTCTTTGTTGAGCTCTTGTGCATATAAAAATATGAGAGCAAATATATCAAGCAAGATCAATGGAGATAGGAAGAATGGAGATCAAAACCCTATTGGACATGTGATGGTATAATCTTTGTGATTTTGAGTTATTTTGCATTGTCTTAGGTTATCTTCATATGTTATGGTGGATCTTTGTTGATTGTTAGGCTAGGGTTTAGTGGTTGGATTCATTTTAGCCTTTCAATATTGTTATTATTGTTATCCATTTTCACCATATACATTTTGGCACGCCCGGTGGGACTCTTGTCCCTTTGCATTTAACAATTTTGTTGCAGATTTCGCATTTTTGAAGTTGCAGATCGGACAATTTTCGATGACATTTTAGGTTTTTCCGCGTCTGCGAGCGTTCGGATCGCGTTTTTGTGTTTCAGGAGCGTCTGCAATATCTTGAATCGCGTCTGTGTTTTTGCCAGATTTTATATTTTTTTGCAGGTTTCTGGAACCGCGTCTGTGAATTAAAACCGCGTCTGTGTTCGGGAATAGCGTCTGTGGTATCTAAGCGCGTCTGTGCATTACAGAACCGCGTCTGTGTCACACAGACGCGTCTGTGTCTGGTATAACTGCGTCTGTGTTTTCTGTTTTGCGAATTTGTCAATTTTCTTTGATTCGGGTTTTCGGATTTTGTACTTAGGATTTCAGATCTGGTTTATTTTCGGCTAACCCTTGCAGATCTAGCTAACCTGGTTTGTGCAGCTTGCTTTGGAGGCAAAAACGTTTTTGTTGAAGGCCCCTTTTCACAAAGTCTTTTGGGTTTTCTAAAAATTTACCTAACTTGTGTGCTTGCAAGAAGGGGTGATTATTTCAAACAATCCAAACTACTAATAAATCTTTGTTGCAGGGCCTTGGCTAGGGTTTTGTAATTTTGTTGTGTGCCTTGTTTTTCATAGCTTAGCAAACACTTCAATTGGTGCACTAAAATTGAATCATTGTCTTTTGTGTCTTGAGCAATAGGCTCTTTTTGTTTAATCCTTAGAGGGCCTGTCTTCCTGTGTGGTCATTAGGACTACTAGTGAGAAGAGAACGACCCAAGTGGTAGCGAGGAAAACCCACCTCATCCAAACCACTATAATCAAATGTATTCATGGTGAAAATTATGAATAACGTGTGCTGATTAGTTCATACCGACACTATGTCTCCCCATAAACCCGTTTGATCAAATTTATTTGATCATTTGTAGGGCGTAACCCCTACCGGCTGGGAGCCTTCTGTATTTACAGAGCTGAAAGTGCCGCATGTATGGCCACACGAGCGGATGCCCTTACTAGTACCTCTTTGTTTTAGATGCCCAAATCCTTCTAGTTGTTGAGGCAGGAGGTCGGACCTCTGGTAGCGGCCCACACACATACGGTTCTTAGTAGAGATACAAAGTTCGCCATGGGGAGTTTTCATGGGGACTGATGCTTGGCTGACCCGAGAAGTGAGTGCCGAGGGTGGAGCCAGTGAGGTCAAGCATCTAAGTATCTGCTCTGAATAGCGTAGCCTCGAGGGTAAAACCCTATGTGGGATCAACAACTATTGTCTTGGCCAGCCCTAAGATTTGTGCTTGTCTTATGCTAAACATTCAAACATTCAAGACAAAACAACAAAACATTGTGTCTTTTGTGTCTTCAAGTGTATGCAAAAACTTTTTACATCAAACAACACACTTTTGGAGTCTAAACAGTTTGCACACATTGAGTCATCAACATTGTGTCCTCTTGTCATGAAAAACAGTCGAAAAATCAGATTTGGTCACAACAAAACAACTTCACAGATAGGAAAAATTGCACTAAGGTTACAGAAACGCGTCTGTGTCTGTTCAAACCGCGTCTGCGTCAGATAAGTGCGTCTATGAAGTACAGAATAGCGTCTGTGTTTTTATCAGCGTCTGTGTCAAACAGAGAGGCGTCTGTGTCTGGGAATCGCGTCTGTGAAGTATACAGAGGCGTCTGTGTCAGGATTTGAAAACTTTAACAGCCAAGCAAACAAAGAAAATCAGTTTCGGCATACTTGAGCTTCTTAGGTTGTCTCTTCAGGTTTCATCTAGCATTCAACCTGTTCTAAGGTTTCACACAGTCCATCATTGCTTCATACCTCACTTTACATTCATACTTGTCTAAACTTGAGTCAAAAGGTCACTTGCTTGTCCTCATCATACTTTGTCAACACACTACATACAACTACACTTTGCTAAGTGGTCTCTCATCAAGGTTTCTTACCTTTGGGTCTCATTTGGTCTTACTTAGAGTCAAGGTCAGCTTACCTCATCAAGAGAAACTATCCTCTCTTTGGAAGTCACACCTACTCTACTACTTACATACTTGGTCTTACACTTTGGACATTGCAAGTACACCTCAAGATTCACTTACACTCCATACAACTCTTGGTCTTCCGTACTCTTTTCATTTTTCATCTAGTTTCTCACATCTTGGTCTAACACCTAGTTCATGGTTGAAACCCGCCTTCAAAAATCTAGGAGAATAGCTAAAGAAGCTCAAGAATCCGTAAATATGAGTTCTTATGAGTATGACAATGATCTATTCTACAATCCTGAGCACACTACATTACCAGACATGAATGTTTATAGACACAATCCAAATGTGGAAAGCGCAAACACTATAAACAACAATGCTACACACAATGACACAGTGGACAACTCTTCAATACTATCAGTAGACATACAAGAATCCATAATGGATCCTCAATTCAATAGATTGGTTGAAGAGATAATGAGGAGAGATCGACAATACTTTTTAAACATGATGGCACAAAGTGGAGCTAAAATACCGCATGATTTTGACTTATCTCAACTTATGGAAAGTCGACCCTCACAACAAACTCAACCTAACATGGATCAAAGGAGACCAAATAGTGGAGGAAATAGAGGACCGAATAATATGATGCCGGAGTCACCATCAGCTTTGCTTCAAAAGCCAGCAATCCCACATACACAAGCTCAAACATATGATACTTACACTCAAGGACCATCATGGAGGCCTTATGCTCAATCACATGCTCAAGGTATGAATCAATCAAAACAAGTGGATACTCAAGGACATCCTCAAAATTTTGACACAAGGAGACCTCATGTCAAAATTGGGGGCAACACAATGGAAAATGAAAGGCCTATTGAATATGGTATATATGCACAAAACAGATATGGGGTCCCTCAACAAGAAGTTATGCCAAGTGCTCCATATATGTCGCAACAATATAGACCTCCATATGGACATGTCTACGATCAGTATCATCCATACATGCAACAAGCTCCTCCTCAAATGGGCATTTCAAACATGGGGTATGCTACAAGAAATCCATCTCCTCCCAAGAATAATTTGGAGCAACAAATTAGAGATCTACAAAAGAAAATGGAGGACATGAGTACACCAAAACCTACATACACTATGAGAGATATATGTCCTTATCCCTTCGATAAGAGCATTCCAATGCCTCCATTTCCTCCACACTTTGTAATGCCAAAATTTGACAAATATAGAGGGAGAGGAGACCCCAAGGCACACATAAGACAATTCTTCACAGCTTGCATTGAGGTAGCGGCAGAAGAAACATACTTGATGAGGTTGTTTCCACAGAGCTTAGGCGACCAAGCTATGGAATGGTTTTCTCAATTACCTCCTGGCATTAAGTCATGGGGCGATCTGGCAGAGGCATTCATTCAGCATTTCTCCTACAACATTGAAACAGATGTCTCAGTTACTACCTTGTGCAATACTAAACAAAAGGAAGGAGAATCTTTCGCAACATTTTTACAAAGATGGAGAAACTTAGCTAGCAGATGCTCTTGTGAAATCCCGCAGAAACAAATGGTGGAGATGTTCACACAAAACATTAACAAGGCTATTGGATATGATCTCAGGAAAGCTTGTTTGTCTACATTCAAGGACGTTATTGAAAAGGGCCTAGCAACAGAAAAGGTCTTAATTGAACAAGGAGTCATCAAGATATTCAAAGAAAACAAAGAGGACTTTAAAGGAAAGGACAAACCAAAATTTTGGAATAAGAACAAGAACACAGTTAATGATGGTGTTGTTGATGCCAACACAGTGAGAACCAAGTTCGTCTTTTCTGGATCAAGTTCTACCAACAATCAGGTGAACACTCAAACAACTTCTAGACCACGAAGGAAGTACACTCCATTGGGGGAACCACTTGAATCAGTATTCAAAAAGCTTGTGGCAAACAAAGTGATTACAGTTCCAGACTTTCCTCCTTATGAACCAAAGGTAAAACGAAATTGGTGGAATGATGATGAGTATTGTGAGTTTCATAAGAGCAAGGGTCACAAGACAGGTAATTGCCATCGATTGAAAAACATTGTGCAAGATCTCATTGACAGAGGAGATATATAGATTGAGGGACATTCATCTAATCAAGAGCATGAGATGTTTAAGGAACCATTCCCAAAACATGACAAAGGAAAAGGCAAAGTCACAGATGATCAAGCCAATTATACTAGAGCACCTTACAATTATGATTCTACTATCAATCACATCTCAATGGACAATCATATCTCTACCATTACTATCAGAAACAAAAATCCTGAGAATCCTTCTCAGAGACCCAAAATTGTCCTAAAAGGTGTGGGATCTTCGTCCGAATCTACCTCTGAATGTCATGTTACAACTCGTCGAGGTAAAATTACATTGCCAGGTGCCTCCACTAAGAATACCAATCTTTCATCAACCAAGCCTGAGTACGACCTTGTAGAACAACTAGGGAAGACACCTGCACTCATCTCTATTCTTGAGCTCTTACGTATATCTCCTGCACATAAAGCTATCCTTGACAAAATCTTGAGAGATACTGCCATTCCTACTGATCTGAACGTGGACCAGTTTCAAGCCATGGTGGGATACCTATCCGTTCCACACTCCCTCACATTTACAGAAGCCGATGACGCCTCCATAAGTCAGCCACATAATGCACCTCTACATGTTGAAGCCTTCATACATAAACATAGAATAAAGCGAGTCCTGATAGATGGAGGAGCAGGTCTTAATATTTGTACCTTGAGTACCATAAGACAATTGGGATATTCTGACAAGGCTGTGAATGCTACAAACCAAATCACCATCAAGGCTTATGATGATGAAGAGCGCTCGTCCAAGGGCACAGTCACCTTACCGCTAAGAATAGGGCCAGTCACAAAGGATGTGGTTTGTCAAGTCCTAGATCTAGATCTCACGTATAACATATTGCTAAGACGTCTATGGATTCATGAAATGAGGGCAGTCCCATCAACATACCATCAGTGCATAAAGTTCCCTCACAATAGAGTCGAGGTAACGGTAAATGGTGATCCAAATCCATTCATATATTGCAATAACTTGAGATCACATACTGAGACTATCATTCCCAACAATCGTGAGGCTACTCCTTCGTCAGCATATATTGATCCTGAGTCATTAAAGCCCTCGACATCCAAACAAGGTGAACTTAGAGGCAAGTTTCAAGACAAAGGCATGGGAGAATACACTCTGAATCAGACAATGTTTTTATGACAAGTCATGACCTCTCCCAAGGAATATGGGAGGCCACATCCTAACAAGCAAATCTCCATCATGATACTCAAATGGGATCCTACCATCTTTCAAAGGTGGGGTGAACTAGAAGAGGAAAATTTATATAAAATGCTCTCTAAAGACATTGAAGAGGACACACGTGATCAGATTATTATACCCTATGAGAACTATGGCAAAGGTTTCAAAATGTTACAAAGATTCGGGTATGATGGAAAAAGCCCTCTCGGGTTACGCAAAGAAGGTGTCATGGAACCCTTACAACCTGAGCTAACTACAAGAAGAGAACGCTCCAAGGGACTTGGTTTTCTGAATTCCAAGATTCACAATAAAAGAACAAAAGAGGTATGGCGAATCAAAGTTGCCGACGTTCAACAAGAGGATTATCCTTCCACAGATTCTAATGAGTGGGAGTGGGGTTCAGACAAATCCTCCAGTGACTATGAGCTCACTGAAACATTCAGAGAGCCAGATGAACCCACAGAGGAGGAGGAATTTTACAAAAAGTTCAGAGTTGGTCAAGAACCAACCCATAAGGATCCCGCACATTCTTCGTTTCAAGGTCCTAGGTCAAAATCACATAGGATGAGGACACCTGTCCCAGAAGGCTCTACTAGTGATGACAATTTGGATTCGCTCACGATCGAAACTGATGAGGAGAGTGCCATCGATGACCTCGACGATTACCTTGACATACCTGAATATAACCACATCTTCACTCTTCGTCCAACAAATTCAGAAAACACTAATGACCTTCCCCTTGTTCATCCTCAACTCATTGACTGGGATCATGAAGGACCAGCACAATTTGATACATTTCAAAATGACGAAGCTATTATCGACTACCTTGGCATTCGAGATGATCTTCCCCCTGGAGACCACAAAGCAGGATACGCCATAGAGCTCAACAACATAGCATACTTTGGTGAGGGTGTCGGGCCTTATAGTCGCAAAAATGTGAAAATAAAAACAAAACAAGGGTCTTATGGCGAAAACCACACTGTGGCGCTATCTGACTCCAAAAAAGTAAAAAGAAAGGACGTATCTGAGGGTGAAAACCTCTCTGAGGCGCCCGAAGATGGAAGGCTCGACATTCTCCCAGCATCATACGAGGAAAAATCATCCATGTTGGTAGAGGAGACTATAAAGACAAACATTGGTACAACAGAGGTTCCACACAACATATTTTTGGCTCAATCATTGACAGAGGCCGAGAGAGCAAAATTCATAAGCTTCTTTAAGGGACGACAAGTCAACTTTGCATGGTCATACGCTGATATGCCTGGACTGGATCCGGATTTGGTTATGCATCATTTGACAGTCAAACCGGGGGCAAAACCAGTAAAGCATAAATTAAGGAAAATGCATCCACAAGTGGCATTGCTAGTCAAGGCAGAGCTGGAGAAATTACTGGATGTCGGATTCATACGCCCAATTGATTATCCCGAATGGATTTCCAATTTACTACCTGTCAGCAAACCGGATCGCAGCATCCGAATATGTACAGACTTCAGAGATATCAACAAGGCTTGTCCAAAGGACGATTTCCCATTACCAAACATTGACTTGATCGTTGATCTCATAGCAGGCCATGAAATGTTATCTTTAATGGACAGATTTTCTGGATATAATCAGATCAGGATTGCACCTGAAGATCAACATAAAACATCATTCACTTGTCCATGTGGAACCTTCTGTTGGAACGTCATGCCTTTTGGGTTGAAAAATGCAGGCGCTACTTATCAAAGAGCGATGACTACTATCTTTCATGATCTCATGCACATAACCGTGGAAGATTATGTTGACGATCTTTTGGGAAAATCAATAGACAGAGATACACACTTGAACATCCTTTCAGTTGTCTTTGATCGGCTGGAAAAATATAAGGTAAGACTAAATCCAAAGAAATGCGTCTTTGGAGTAACCTCCGGGAAGCTCCTAGGATTCATTGTGTCTAAAAGAGGAATTGAAGCTGATCCAGCAAAAGTCAAGGCTATCTTGGACATGCCGCCACCCAAGAATATCAGTCAACTTCGGTCTTTACAAGGGATACTCCAATCCATACGAAGATTCATAGCACAACTTGCAGATAAGTGTAATCCTTTCCAGCACCTGCTACACAAAAACATCAAGTTCAAATGGGATGAGAACTGTCAACAGGCTTTTCAGGCGCTCAAAGACTATCTTTTGAAACCACCAGTTTTGATGCCACCAATTCCAGATCAACCATTGCTACTTTACATATCGGCTACTCCGACAGCACTGGGGGCACTCCTAGCACAGCAAATACCTGACGGCAAGGAAAAAGCAGTCTACTATATCAGTCGCACATTGGTGGGATATGAGCTAAACTACACACCAATCGAGCGTGCATGTCTCGCTGTGGTCTTTGCTTCACAAAAATTACGACATTATATGCTCACTCACAAGACTAAGTTGATTGCCAGAATCGATCCACTAAGATATCTTCTCAACAAAGCTACACTTACTGGGCGGCTGGCCAAGTGGGTAATGATTTTGAGTGAATTCGACATTGAATACGTGGACAGAAAATCTATAAAAGGACAAGCAATTGCAGATCAACTGGCAGATGCTCCCATGATAGATGATGCTCCTCTACAGTCAGAATTTCCAGATGAGTCCATTCTAACAATATCACCTGCAAAGCCATGGCAATTATATTTTGACGGCTCATACACACAGCACGGGGCAGGAGCGGGTATACTCTTTATAACTCCTCAAGGCGATTCTATACCAAAATCATACCGCTTGTCATTTCCTTGCACCAACAATATAGCGGAGTACGAGGCATTAACAACTGGGTTAAGAATTGCAGTTCAATGGAAGATCCAAGAACTTCGTGTTTTTGGGGATTCTCAACTTGTCATCCGTCAAGCAACTGATGATTATCAAACAAAAGATGAAAAGCTAATGCCTTACAAACAACTGGTAGATGAGCTGAAACAACACTTTGCAAAGATAGAGTTTGAGCAGATACCAAGAGAACAGAATCGCGCTGCAGATGCCATGGCTACAATTGCTTCGCTCATTGATCTACCACAAAATGAGACCTGCTATGAGTTCCTGGTAGACAACCTGCTGATTCCGTCATATGAGATCACTCCTACGGAAATGATATGTGTTGTTGGTCCTGAATCCCAATTATATGGTCCCATATTCACATACCTTCGCGACAATATCTTACCTCCCGATCTATCGAACAATCAACGCCGTACTTTCATTCGCCAATCCTCTCGATACGTCATTTTAGCTAACATCCTATACCGACGAGGTCTAGATGGCACCCTTCTTAGATGTTTAGAGAGTGACGAAGCTCAGATTGCGTTATGAGAAGTGCATGAAGGGATATGTGGCCCGCATACTAGTGGTCCTACCTTGGCCAAGAAACTCATCAGGACTGGATACTACTGGCCTACTATGGAAAAAGATGCATATCAGTTTGTCAAGAAGTGTAAGCAGTGTCAAATTCATGGAGACCTCATACATGCACCAGCACAAGAACTACAACCACTTGCATCTCCTTGGCCCTTTTGTCAGTGGGGACTCGATCTCATAGGCAAGATTCACCCTCCTTCTTCCAATGGACATAAATTCATTATCACAGCCACAGAGTATTTTACAAAGTGGATTGAAGCCGTGCCTCTCACACAAGTTACTGGGAAACAAATCGCTACCTTCATCTTGAACTACATCATTTGCCGATACAGGATTCCTACTTCCATTATTACTGATAACGGGCGTCCTTTCAAAAATCAGGATGTTCGTGAACTCTGTGAGCGCTTCCATATCTCTCACCGTTTCTCCACACCATATTACCCCCAAGGTAATGGCCAAGCGGAGGCGTCTAATAAAACAATTCTCAAAATCCTTAAAAAGACAGTCGACGACGCTGGCCGTAACTGGCATATCCAACTCAATCCTGCACTCTGGGCCTATCGCACAAGTGTCCGCACACCTACAGGAGCTACACCCTACTCACTTGTCTATGGCGCTGAAGCCATCTTGCCTATTGAGGTCGAGCTACCTTCTCTACGGGTCTCCTTGAGAAACATAATCAACGATGAAGACTACAGGGTCTCTCGCTTACAAGAACTAGAGCTGCTGGAGGAACGAAGGCACACTGCTTTTAACCATTTCAAGGCTTACCAACAACGAATGAGTCGCAGTTACAATCACAAAGTTAAGCCTCGCACATTTGAGGTAGGTGACTTAGTACTCAGAGAGAACCCCAAGAATCAGCAAGACAGAGATAAAAAGGGCAAGTTCGAACCAAACTGGCTTGGTCCCTACATCATCACAGCAGTATATGGCTCTGGGGCATATCAGCTCTCAACTTCAGAAGGTGAATCTTTGGAGGATCCTATCAACAACATGCACCTTCGCCGGTTCTACACATAGCTCATCAGAGTATCCTAATTCAAAAAATACAAAAAAAATTATAAAACAAAAAAATCGTCACTTGGTGAAAACCTGGCAAACAGGCGCCTTGTGACACAAAAAAAATTGAAAAATCAAAAAAGTAAAGAGAAATAATTTCGTCCAACGGTGAAAACCACTTCGGTGGCGCCCTGGGCAAGTACCATGGTGAAAACTGGGTCACCAGCGCCATGCGTAGAGACTTTTCTCCTCTCTCCTTCAGGATTCTCTTTCATCCTTTCACTTTGCACACACTCACAACCTATTCATCCATAATAAACTTACCCAGTCCCATCATGGCTTGTTATTGATCTACCTAAGATTGGTTAGTCATCCATAACCCTCCCTTTTCACTCCCTTTCCATCCATAATAAATCGGATCCTCTCTGTGACTACGGCCAATCCTATGTCTAGTAATGGGTGAGGAACTGAGAACATCACATGTTTTGAGGAGTACAGTTTCTTCCAGCTTTCTTCAGTCTATTCGCGCACAGTCCGCAATAAAGCAACATTTGCATCGCCAGTCCGCAATAAAGTTCCATCTTCTCCACAATAAAGTATCAGTTTCATGGATTCAGTCAGTTTCAGATGAGACACAGCAGCAACAATGGGCTTCAACAAAAATCAAATCTTTCAACAGACTCAGACAACATATGGTTCAGTGCTATCTATCCTTTTTGTGAAAGTGAACATTGTGACCATAATCAAATAAGACTTATAGAAGTGACAAGAGACACTAAACTTGAGGACTACAGTGGATGTTGGTGTCGAGTCTTGGTTTTCTTTTGATTTCATCTTTTTTGGTGACATGTCTTTTAGCTTTTCCGGGATGTCTTTGACTAGAGATGCTATCTCCAGGATGTCTTTGACTAGAAAGGTGAGGATGGGGTATCGTCACCTATTTGCATTTGCTGTCTGTGGATTGTCTCTTAGTAATGCTATGACTTGTCCAAGGATATGAGGACACTATGAGTCTAGTGTGAACTAGGGCATTCCTTGTTTGTGACTGTCTTATCTCCATGCAAACGGGTACAATGACTTTCTGGGTCGAACAGATGCCTCGATTGTCATAACCTACTTGCCATAATAAGCTCAATGATGATAACGCACAAGAAGCTCTTTCACGTTCATATCTTCTATCTTCCATCCCCCTTTCTTGACTGACTTCCATCGTCCTTCTCGAGTCCACGTAGCTTGCTATCACATGACTGAGTATAATGACACACCAAAAATATTTGCATTTCATATAGTTACACCTGCATCACCACATATAAGCATTTCATACATACATATAGATATCACAATTGCATCACATCCTGCATACAACACATGTTAGTACATCTCACATTTTCATTATGTAAATAATCATTTGCATTATCATATTCATTTGCATTACATACATTCACATTTGCATCATGCAACACATATACAACATAAAAGAACAAAAATATATTGCATTGCATCATATAAGCATCCATATCATAAAACATGCATCACATAAGAACATCTCATCACATAAGGTACACATGCATATAGCTGCCGCAAAAAAATGGATCATCTCATATATAATCAAAATGTGTCATGATACAATGATGTCAAAAGAATCATATGGCTACAAAATCACCCGCAGGTGTCTACAATACAAAAATGGTACATATACTGATACAAAGGGGAGCCCTCTATGGCTATGATGAACTCCCTCCCTCGGAGCCGCCTGGCCTCGACGGAGTCTGAGCTCTAGATGGTCCCGCTCCAAGATCCCCCTGCCTGTCTGGTGGTGGTGGTGGAGGACCCATGACCCCACTGCTGGATGCCCTCCTACGACTCCCTCCCGTAGCCGTCGCTGTGCGCGACGATCTATGGAAGCTCCTCGCCCGCTGATCCGCTGGCACGACACCATAGTATAGATCCCTCCAGTAGGCGATCTCCTCTCTGGCTCGCAGCACATATGCGTAGCCTGCCCCTGCATCCTCTGCTGCCCGCCTCCCTGCCCTCAGAGATGTCTCGGCCTCAGTATATCTCTGGATGGCCTGGTCTCTCTCCCGCTCTGTGTCCCTGAGCCTGATCCTGAGGCGATCCCTCTCCCGCTCCAAATCCGCAATCTCGTCTGCCTGGCCCTGGCAGATCTCTCTCAGCCCTAGCAGCTCATCCTCCTCAGGATCTCCACCCTTAGCCTCTGCCTGTGGCTCCTCCTCTGCAGGTGCCTGCACCTGTGCCTCCCCCTCTACCTGTCTAGGTGCCTGAATAGGTACCTGTCTCTACACCTGTCCCTGTCCCTGCACCTGTCTCGGTCCCTGTGCTCTAGGACCCTGTGCTGCTAGTACATGTAGGGGCAATCCACCTCGACCCCTCACCACCTGAGCTGCTCTCTCCTGTCCTCCCTCCCTCCGAGGTGCCACTCGCCTCTCCCCCACTACTCCCCTCCGCCTCTGCCGACCCCTACCTCCATCTCCTCCATCATCATCATCATCATCCCCTCCCACCTCTCCCTCCAGCAGCTCTCTCGGATCTGTCAACCTCGGAAATGGATGCTCTGCCCAATATGCAGAATACTCTGCGTCCATCCCTGCATCCTCTACCTCCGGCCACATGTCCCATGGTAATGGCATCATCTCTGCCAGCTGTGTCACGGCCTGATCATATGATAACAGCGGCCCGAACTGTACCTGATCTCTGACTGTACGGGCATACATGCCCGAGCCTCGTGGCATCCGCTGAATCCTGTCGAACTGTCTGCATACCCTGTCAACAAGCTGCCTCTCCAGAATATAGGGCGTCTGCCCAATCAGATACCTGCTCCTGAATGCATAGGGTAGCTCCACTGCGTCGTCATCCCACTCCTCGCACCCCAGGTACGGCCTCCAGATAACCATATCAATGTCATCTATGACGCGTCTCCAGTGCTCCAATCGACCAATCCGAGGCTATGATGTAATCATATCGTATAAATGTACAAAGCTCCGTCCATGCCCTCTGCCTCTGAAGTGGATAGGTCATGTGATCGGCAGGTGCTCATATGCCCACACCTGTAGGAGAGTCACTCCGCAGCCCAAGCCCACTGATCCGTGGTACACAAACTGATGCAGCTCATAGTACAAATGGGCCAGGACACATGGCCCCCATGCATATCTGGTGTGCTCTGTCATCAGTGTCTCCAATGCCCCTCCCCAGCCAACTGCCAATCCTCGTGTAGCTCTGTCCGGACACAAGTACCCACTGATGACTCCTCCGATAACAGCTGGTAAAGCTAAACCTGTAGCGGTCATGGTATCCCATGCCACGTGACCTGCTCGCATCTTCAACCCGGGATCCTGGAATACCCGTCTCAGCACCTCCTTGTCTCCGTCTCGATCATATGGAATCAACTCTCCATCGATCGAAATATGCAGAATCCTATAGACATCCTCAAGCGTCACTGTCATCTCACCCATAGGCAAGTGAAACGTGCAAGTCTCGGAGTGCCATCTCTTCGCCAGTGCAATCAGCAAACCCATGTTTGCCCGAAACTCAGGCACATATAACACATGTGTGAGACCCATCTCCTCAATAGAAATCATATCCTGAATCGACAACTCTGGTCGCAACCTCTGAGTAGACGGGAATCTCTCCCGTGACTCCAACATAGGCAGATACTCCTGCAGTCAACCAATCAATCATGTCAGTTATCGTGGCATTCACTGTTTATCACAAAATGCTACTTGCTATCTAAATGCATATGGTTATCTATCCTAGTGACACTCACTGTTCATCACAAAGTGTTGCTATCTATCCTAGTAGTACTCCCTGTTCATCACAAAGTACTACGTGTGTGACATTCCCTGTTCATCACAAAGTGTTACTCACATTCGCACTCCATGTTCATCACAAAGTGCTGCCTATCTTGGTGCTCCCTGTTCATCACAAAGTGCCTTGATCTATCCTAGTCTTTCCTAGAGGACCTGCTTGAGTGTATCCTCTCAGTAGCTTATCCAATCGACAGCGTATGTTCATCACAGAACTGCCGATTTGACCTCGAAGACTCAACCTATGCATTTTGACACACAAACGCGCTTTAAGCTTATAAACGCGCTTATAGACTGCACAAACGCGCTTCTGCAACACAGATGCGCTTTCTGAACACAAACGTGCCTATACCATTCACAAACGCGGCCAGGGAACACAAACGTCCCTACATGACATAAACGCCCCTACAGGGCACAGACGCCCCTACATTTCCCAAACGCGTCCGTATTCAGCACAAACGCGGTTCCAGGCACAGACGCGCCTGGACCCGACACAGACGCGCCTGTCCGACACAGACGCGCCTGGCACTGACACAGACGTGGTTCCGCGTTTTTGCATATTTCAACTATCCTATTCCTAGCGCATTTATTGCTACTTAGCATGCATTAATGACAAAACTTGAAATGCGTGAAAGTAAGAGGAGGTTTTCGGGTACTTACCGGCTCTCCTGCCTCTGCTGGTCGCTGGAATCGGCGAACACGGTCAAATCTATGAACCAAAGCCATCGCTGCTGACTACTGCTGCTCTTTTCTCGCTCTGCACTGTGATCTTGTAAGGGTGTGGATGACAATGAGGATGTCTTTTGCCCGTGGTCTATCTTATAGCCTACCCTAGCCCTCGCCCTCATTTCCCGAGTCAGTATTCTTCTTCCTGTGACTTTGTCACTTTATCCGGTCAGTCCATTCTAGCCTTTCTTTCTTATCGAGAGATTGTCTGCAATTTTTTCAGACATTTTCATCCAATCTCTCGAGGGGGCATATCATTCCCATACTGGGGCAACTCTGTATCAGTTCATCTTATCTTCTTTGAAACAACGCGACAAGCCGCATTGTCTCAAAGAGGGGCAAAATGTAGACACCTAAAATTGTCATGTCTAATTAAATAAATATTTTATTTATTTAATTATCTAAGCCTAATTCTTCTATTAATTAAATAAATTTTTATTTATTTAATTAATTCATTTATCCTCTTCTAGCCTTATTTCTCATTTAAATAAATACATTTATTTATTTAAATTATCCCTTTCCTAAATTAAATAAATATTTTATTTATTTAATTATCCTACTTCTTCTATTAATTAAATAAATCTTTATTTATTTAATTAATTCATTAGCTTTTTCTACACATGACACATGTCATTCATCTCTTAATTCATACACTACCTACCTCTTTCATTATTTTGGTATTTCTTTTACCTACCCTCTAATCCTAGCCGACCTCTCTTTTTACACCTCTCAATCTTAACCCTCCATTTCTTATAGTGTCTTCTATTTAAGGAGATGCTTCCTTCATTATCAAACCCTAATGCCCTAATGACACATGCTAATGATCTTTCATGCAACTTGGCTACACTAAGATTCTACTTGCAACCACATTCCATTCTTTGTTGAGCTCTTGTGCATATAAAAATCTGAGAGCAAATATATCAAGCAAGATCAATGGAGATAGGAAGAATGGAGATCAAAACCCTATTGGACATGTGATGGTATAATCTTTGTGATTTTGAGTTATTTTGCATTGTCTTAGGTTATCTTCATATGTTATGGTGGATCTTTGTTGATTGTTAGGCTAGGGTTTAGTGGTTGGATTCATTTTAGCCTTTCAATATTGTTATTATTGTTATCCATTTTCACCATATACAGATGTCATCTAAAACATATTTCAAAATCAGAGGAAAACAAGATTATTTACATATAGTTTTGTGGTGGGAGGTGAAACCCTTGATTTGCACCATTTTTCAATAATTGAAAAAATGACTTTAATAATTAAAAAAACATATCAATTCTTGTTCCAATTTTTTTAAAAAATAATAGGCATAAACTTTATCTAGTTTTACACATTTCATCAGTTTACATCATCTTCAAATACCAAATAGAAATATCACTTTTGTGCCATTGAAGTTGAATTGTTTTGCTATTGTTAGCCTTTTCCTTTATTAAAGTGAGACACAAGTTTGTACTTTTACCCCATGTTGAAGAAGAAGGTGACAAAGCAACCTATTTTAGCCCTTCCAAATTTCAATAAGGTGTTTCAGGTGGATTGCGATGCTAGTGGTAGTGCCACTAGAGCTGTTTTGAGCCAGGAAAGTAGACCTGTTACCTATTTTAGTGAAAAGTTAAATGATGCAAAGAAAAGGTATTTTGTTTATGATCATGAATTTTATGCAATAGTTCAGGCACTGAAGAAATGGAGACACTATCTATTGTTGAAGGAATTTATTTTGTATATTGATCATCAAGCATTGCAATACTTGAATAGCCAGGGAAAATTGAATCAGAGACATTTGAAATGGGTGGAGTTTCTACAAAGTTATACTTTTGTTTTGAAGTACAGGAGTGGAAGGTCTAACAGAGTTGCAAATGCCTTGAGTAGGAGGCAAACTTTGTTGACAAAAATGCAGTTTGAAGTGGTTGGGTTCAGTGAACTCAAGACCTTGTATCCAAAGGATCTTGATTTTACAGAGGTTTGGAAAGCTTGCAAGGATCCTATTATTTTGGATAGGACAAGATGGTTCGATTTCATAATCCAAGATGGAATGTTGTTTAGGAGAAGCCAATTGTGTATTCCGAGGAGCTCTATGAGAGAGAACATGATCAAGGAGAAGCATGGTGTGGGAATAGAATGAAACTTTGGTCTAGATAAGATCATTGTCATCATCAATGAGTATTATTATTGGCCTCAGTTATCGCAGGATGTGAAGAAACTCGTGCAAAGTTGAAAAATATGTCAGATGGCTAAAGAAGTAAGCCAAAATACAGGGCTTTATAAACCATTACCTATACCAAAGAGGCCATGGGAGGACATAAGTATGGATTTTGTTTTTTGTTTACCAAGGACATAGAAAGGGAATGATTTTGTATTTGTGGTGGTTGATAAGTTTTTAAATATGACACATTTCATTCCATGCCAAAAGACCCATGATGGTATCCACATTGTTGATTTGTTCTTCAGAGAGGTGGTAAGATTACATGGTCTACCAAAAAGTATAGTTTCAGATCGTGACACCAAATTTGTTGGATATTTTTGGAGGACCTTGTGGAAGAAATTGAAAATAGAGTTGAAGTTTAGTTCTACACACCATCCACAAACTAATGGGCAGATTGAGGTAGTAAACAGGAGTCTAGGTAACCAACTGAGATATTTGGTAGGAAATAAACCCAAGGGATGGGACTTGATCTTACCATAGGAAAAGTTTTCTTGCACCAATTTTGTCAATAGGAGCATTGGTAGATCACCATTCCAATTTGTTTATGGAGGCAAGTCAAGGACTACTCTTGAATTAAGGAAGATGGACCAGGAGAAACATCCAAGTGTCGAAGACGAGGACTTTGCAGAACACATCAAGAATCTACATGAAGAGGTGAGGAAGCACATTAACAAGATGAACATGTAGTATAAGGTGAAGGCAGATCAAAAGAGGAGGTATAAGGAGTTCCAAATTGGTGACAAGGTGATGGTCCACTTAAGGAAAGAAAAGTTTCCAATGGGAACCTACAATAAGTTGAAAATTAAGAAGTTCAGTCCCTGTAAGATTCTAAAGAAAAATTATTTAGGAAATGCGTATAAGGTAGAGTTGTCGGATGGGATCAATATTTCCCCTATGTTCAACATTGTTGATTTAACAAAATATCATGAAGGTGGAACAGAGGAGGATCTAGTAATAGAACAGTGGAAAATCCTTGCACCTACTTTAGAGAAGGAGGAGATCGAAGCAATCCTGGATAGTTGTGTGGAAAGGAGTACCAGAAATAGGAAATATGTGAAATATTTGGTGAAATGGAAGGGAAGACCTATTGAAGAATCATCACAGTTGTCTAAGACAGAGTTTGACCGTTTGGGTTTTCCTCAACTAGCTAAGATGTGACGGGGTCACTTGTCAAACTACCCTAGGTGTCTGATGCAAGAGCATTAGGTGGTGTAAGGGCAATCTTGCATCACCCCAAAAAAATATTTTTGTTTGTTTGTTTTCTTTTAATGTTTTTGCATTTCTGGATACCAATTTGGGTGAATAAGAATTTCCAACTGTCAGGATTATCCAGCTGCTTTTTCTAGCCAACCTGCTATTTTTAGAAAGTTTCAATTTGAAGATGGATGGAGAAAAAAAATTGTGGGAAGCTTAAGAATAGAAAATTAAGCACTTTGTCTAAAGAATTAGGTCAAAGTCATTTATGGTTTGAAAGTTATTCAAGTTCCGCTTTCCCCAAAATCGGCTAAAAATTCTGAGTCAAATTTGAGGCATTAGATGGTCCTGAATGACCTCAAAAATGGCGAGAATCAGCAAAGAGGATTCATAGCATAATCTTCACTCAGAGAGATTCCCAATGACGCATCATTCTGACTACCAGATCAAAAGTTATGGCTGTCTGAAGTTGAACAATTTTTCAGAAAGTTTCCAGTTTTTGAATTTGGCTCAATTACAAAATTTCCCATTTCAAGTTTTGGTGCTGACCATCAAATTTTAAATTTCAAATTGTAATTTTGGCTTCAAACTATAGGGAGGCTATTTTGTACTCATTTTTGGGGAATCTTGTAATAATTTTTGGGTTGGAAAAGTTAGATTGTGGGAAAGGGTATTTTCCAGAAATTTTGTAAGTTGTATTAGGTTGCAGCCTGTGAGGATTTCTTCCTCTTGAATGTATATTCATGTATTGAAAATAGATTTTCGATAATAATAAAGTAATCTATTGTTATCTCCTTTTTTGTGTAAGTTTTGAGTCTCGAGTTCTACCTTCATCACAATGGAACATGAATGAAGTCAAATCAAAGTAGATAATCGGTGTATGGGAATATTTGTGTGTATAGATATAGTAAATAAGCAAACAAAGAAAGTGCACAAGGATGTGTTTAAATATATGGATGGAGTGAATGGTGTGCATAAAGGAATATGTGTGATGGATAGGTAGGTAGAAACTTTGCACAAAATTATTATGTCTATGCATCAAGATGGTCTCTTGAAAATGGGGACAAAATTGAATGGGAAATGGCATGGGTCTGCAAATAACGCGGTTGCAATTGGATACATTAACATATCTTAATGATAATTTAAAAAAAAAATATATTCTTCTTCTTTAATAGCATTTTTGTGTTGAAGTAATGTTGTTTAGAAATTCATGTTTTTTATATTTTATTATTATTATAGTTTGATTTAGGTTATTATTGGGGAACAAATAGCTAACAATAAAGTCTATACAAGTAAATATCTAGGTCTAATAAATCATGTAATAAAAATAAAAAATATTCTTAAATTATATTGAGTTGAATCTAATAAATCAATAAAATAAATGAAAGATTATATATGCTTAGTTTTCTAATGATGGTGTAGGTCAATAGCTACTTTGGATTGTATGAAAGTGTTTGAAAACCAATCTTGAGTTTTGGATATCGAATATAAAGTGTGGCCCTTGTAGCTAATGTGTCTTCGTAGTTTATTTTGTTACCAAATGGGATCATGTATAATTATTTCCCAATCTTGTTGATTATGTCTTTCTTACCATGATTATGTTTGTCTTTGTCACCTTCTAAAATTTGCACTCCTACTTTGATATGTACTTTAACACTAAGGAAATGTAGATAAAAATATTTAAGAGTCCCTTGATCGAGCCCTTTTTTTAATTGTTTGTTGTAATTAGAAAATATTAAAAACATGTAAGGTACAAGATGCCTAACATAGTATCCATTAATGCAAGTGTAGAATGTTTAATGTGATTTGATATGCTCTATTTTGATAATTGAATGATCTTATTATACACACATCAATCTAGGACGATGGTGTGATATATTGCATCATGACTTACCTTTGAATTTGACATCCTAGGTGTAAAATTCTAATACTTTCATGTGCAAAACAATGGGTAATTACCCACTTCCCAAAGGGATTTATCACAAGAGGAGTAAAAAATAAGTTTAGATGAGGTGGATGCAATTAAAAATGTATATCTACCTAAGGAATAAAATTTATCTTGTAGTTATGTTCAATGTTTGTGTTGGGACCTCATAAAAAAATTATAAATTTTGTTTAAGGCCTTGTCCATTTTGTGATATTTATGCTCATTTCATCCCTTGTAAGGTCCCTCATGTTTTGAAGATATGAGTTGTTTTATGAATCGTTAGATGTGTACATGTATCTAAAGGTTTCCTTATTATTTAATTGGGTTATGAGCTTGCAAATGAACCTAGATCTAAGGAATGGGTCTTAAGGTTCTAGGTTCCCTTGAAACCTTGACCCCTACTCTTGTTATAGTATTCTCTTATGTTTCATTGGGTTATGGTTCCATAAACAAACTTAGGACTGAGGGACTGTGTCTTGAGGTTCCAAACCCTTGCTATGTCTTTATCCTAGAGTTCAAAAACTCTCTAGAACCTTAGGACCCTCAAACCTAGCCTGCTTTGTCCTTTGTCCTTTAGATCCTAGACCTTTGAGAGCACCTTATACCTTGGAACCAAGTTCATCCCACACCTCGATTCTTATAGTTACCTTTCTCTTATTCCCCTATGTATAGATTCCCATTTCATCCCCAAACTTGAGACTCATTTCAATCCCTTCCATATCCTCATTTTATTCTAGACACCAAACACTAACACCTACCTCCCATCAAAATTTAGAGGTCCACATGAACACATAAACTTATGTTATGCTCCAAGTTTTATTTCTCTCTCTTCTCTTGACTCCTAGTCCCTCCTACTCAAATCCTCAAGTCCCTCTTGAACCTAGACTCCCTCTAGGAACCAATATATCTAGATTTTTGTGTCAATGCTTGTCACACCCCGTAAATCCTTAAAACATATTTTTACCTACTCCAAAAACCCTCGAATAATCATCAATTCCCTTGATTGACCCCTGCAAGCTCCCAAACATGTTTCCCACCCAATAATAATATTCTATCTCTTGAGTGTGATTCCAAATACATTTTTCAAAGAAAGATCACGAACCCTCATGTGGACCACAATTAATTCATTGTATTAATTTAAATTTTCATATCTAAAATATATTGTGTGTGTGTTTAGAGGCATGAATCCCATATTCTACAAATATAGGCTTCTTCGTCTTTTGCATGAGTTGATCATTCCTTCTTTCTACACATGCCTACAAGTGATTCCTCAATATAGGGTTTCAAACTATGTACATGTCTAATCCTTGAAGAAGTTATTATGCATGTCTGAATCATATCAAGACCAAAATATTACAAATGGTATTGATAGTAGAATATCTCGAAGTCTATCTATGTAGTTTTAGAGAAACTTATAATGTCTGGTTAGGGTTTCATTTTACCACAATTGTCAAGATGATTGTATTGTAAATTTGACAAATGTAACAACATTTTTAAAATATTATAAACCTTACATAATGATCATTTCTTCATTGCACATGGACTTCTACAATATGATGTTTGATGATTAAGTATATATTCTTTATTTGATGTCTCTCTTTTCATGCATTTTATGCCTAAATATATTTAGACATAATTCAATTTAGTATTTCCTCCTTGATAAATTGTGACTATGTTACCCATTGGATAAATACCAATCTTTGGAAATAAATGATTCAATCGCACTCCTTAAAATGAATAAAACTTTAAATAGTACTTTAAAATCAATCTCAATGTTTGTGCACTTCATGATTTAGAATGGTAAATAGGGAAACATCATTTGTGAACCTTAGAGTAATCATTTTGAGAATCATGTCTATGTGCCCTCATATTGCAATTCTTGCAATAATGTTATTATTAGCTATCTAAAGGTCATTTGTGGAATTGGTTAGATCCAATGATAATCATTGGGGCTATACTTACTTTGGATACAATTCTAAACTTTGCACCTTGTAACATATTATAGCACTTTTGATCCTATTTAGAATACCTCTAGGAACACACCCTAAGTATAAGTTGAGCTCAAAGTGTAGGAGAGATCATTTACTCTTGTTAATTGGAATTTAACCTCCTCTATTATTTGATTAACCCTTATGTTTTCCTCTTTAAGACAACTTCGAGCCTTGAAGGTGAAATAAAATTCTAGGATTATGGAGCAGTTATTTTAGGACCAAACTATGGGAAAAATAATAAGAATTAGATTGCTTTAGACCATTGAGATGAACTACTTAAAGATAGAAGAATTGATTAGATTTTTCCAATTTGTGCAAAAAATGCTTTGATTTGAGACCAAAATGACACATCTAAAGATAAGGAAAAAAAGAAGTGTAAAATGAGTTGGAAAAGTCGACAAGTATGAACCTATTTTCCTCTACATTATGGCCCCACTTTTGTATGCATGATAGCTACATGAATCATGCATACCAAAATAAATAAATAAAATTAAATAGTGAGAAAATTCTAATATGAATAAAGTATGGATTTGATGTCCATCACCTTCTCTATATTATTAGTAGGATAGAATTTCCAAATCTTCACACATAGGCATAATAAAATGCTAATAGAACTAGAACTAAGCACGAACATGAAAATGTTACTAATTTTGCATTCTTGTACTTTTGTTAACTCTCACTTCAAGTTGATTTAGCAACAAAGAGGGGAGTGAAGATAGACCAATGTGTATGTTATAAAGTTCACCCCCTTAATTTATACAAACATGAGATTAAAAAGAGGCAACATGGTGTGTAGGCTTGTTAAGGGGTTCCTTGATTTACACAATATGAAGTTAAGAAAGAATTAAAAATAGAAATCCCCATGCATAGGTTTGTAGAGGAGTCAAAATTGGGATGCCCTTCTAATCTACGCATGAATAAACATGTAATAGTATAAGAAGATGCATCCCCTCAAATTGGATCCATATCTCATCATGGATTTTATTTTGGCCACACGTGATAATGCATTGGCCCTAGAATTTTTGAAAAATATAAAGAAATAAAATTTGTATCTAAAAAGGGAACAAAATATTTGCCCCTAATTATGTTGAAGGCATATTACACTTACATATGGATATTAAAACATTCATCAATAAAAACTAGAAACTTTTAATTTGATGTGTTTATGACACCTAAATGCATAAAAAATAAAAAATAATCTTATATTATTTTTATTACAAGATTTATTCATTATTATTCTTACTAAATATTAAAAAAATAAAATTCTACATTGTTTTAAATATATAATATAATAAAATAATAGTAATATAATAGATCAAAAATAATACAATTAATTATGGGGGATTGAAAGTGTCCCTAAATGCACCTTTTTCTCAAAGACAAGGATAAGAACGAATATAAAATAAAAATATAATGTTATGATAGTATAATAACAATAATGTACTCTTAATAGATTTTTTGGCTTTTGTGAAGAGTTTAATAGAATTAAAAATATATAATAATCTAATAATAATAATTTGGTATTTTTTACAAAAATGGCGAGCGCAGCAAAAAAATGCAGGGATAGTGCATATCTAGAAAACCCTAGTAGTAGAAAGGTGGCGAACAAACCAAGTGCATGGTTGGAGATCAATGATGGATTGGAAGACCGTGAGATCCAACAAATAGATGTCACAAAGGAAGTAAGGATAGACATTGAAATAATGAAAGATCTAGCGATATGTTGTAGATTCATAAGAATCAAACTAGAAAGAAGTAAAATCAAGGTGTGAATCAAGATTAATTGGAACACAAAAGTAAATTTAAAATTCCTTCCAAAGAATTTCTTTATTGTCATTTTTGTGTCATGCAGAAGAAAAACAAGCAGTTCTCCAAAGTGGAATTTGGAAGATGGAAGATTGTCCATTATACATTCAGTTATGGCATCTAAATTTCGATCCAACAAGTTTACATCCTTATGACAAACCAATATGGATTAGGTTATATAACTTACCCATGGAATACTAGGCTGGGGAAGGTTTGGAAAAAATTGGGTGTACCCTTGGAACCTTGATCGATATAGACATGGAGATGATGGAAGGAGACTTAGGTAAAGATATGCGGATGCATTTAGCGGTTGTGCATGAAATACCTAATCAAATTGTACTACTGGCTGGCGAAAAGAAGCGGTTTCAATAAATAGAAGTTGAGGAAGAAAAGAAATTATGTTCAAAATGTAGATCAAGAAATCATATGGAGCCTAAGTGTGCTAGTAAATCAAAGATAAAATGTGTATGTAAAGTCAAAAACCTTAATGGGGTTAGATTGGCGGATACTGTGGCCGATAACAAGGAAATGCCTTCACAAGAAAGATGTGAAGAAAGAAGGAAGACTTTGGTTATTTCTCAATCCTCGAAAGAGTTGCTACTTGAACCCAATAGGGAGATAAAAGAAAGGCTTTGGATGGTGTCGAGTTGGCTTTGGATAGTTCAGAGGAAGATTCAAATGGCAGTTAGGAAGAAGATGAGTTAGATATAATTGATGAAAGATGCATATTCCAATCAACGAAAAGAGTTATGGGATTATCAAAGTCAGAAAGTAGAAAGAAAAACAAAGGGAGGAAGTCCCTTAAACAGTTGAGGGAAGAGGAAGCGGTAAAAAATTATTTTGCCAGTATTAGGAAATTTATGTCAAGTACCAAGGGAGGAGAACCCTCCCTTGGGAAATGATGAAGATAATTACATGGAATGTAAGGGGCCTTGGGGCCCCTAACACACAACACTTAGTTAAGCAGCAGATTCAGATGATATTTGGGACATGCTTTTCCTTTAGGAGACTAAATTGTCAAAGGAGGAGGGGAAGAGGTTTTTGTCAATTAATGTAAATGGTGGAATGGTTTCTTTCAACACTCAAATGGTTCGGCTAAGGGTTTAGGACTTTTGTGGAAAGAGGGAAATTTCAGTTAAGATTTTGGATTCCTTCCCTAATTGGATAGGGGCTATGGTATATCTCTAAATGAACGATTCATTGTTTTGTGTGTATATGGGCCCACAAAGACAAATGAAAAAGTTGACATATGGCAGACTATATTGAATTTTATGGAAAATACTAAGGATAAAAAAATCATCTTAAGTGGTGACTTCAATGCAATTATGAGTGTGATAGAAAAGGAAGGGGGAAACCCTAAAATTAATCAAAACATGGTGGACTTTAGAAATTTTGTATCAAAGTCAAGGTTGGTCGACTACCTAATGGCCAATGGAATGTACACATGGAATAACCTAGGAGATACTTCCTTAATATCTTTGAAATGTTATACCCCTTCTTGATTTCCCCTAAGTGGATCAATGGCTCAAACACTATGGACACTAGGATACTCCTAGTATCAGCTTCAGACCATCTACTAGTGGCATTAGAAACTAGTGGGAGATCTTGTCTACTCAGAACAAGCTTTAAATTTGAAAACATGTTGATGCAAAATGGTAAATTAATTTCTCTTTTAGAAAGATGGTGGAAGGAATGCAAGGTGGGAGGATCATGCAGTTTCAAGTTTACAAAAAAATTACAATATATTAAAAGCAAACTGAGGAATGGAACAACACAGTTTTCAAAAATATTTTCAAAGAAAAAATTAGAATAGAACAAGAGTTGACAGAATTGAATGAAAAGGTCTTGAATTTTGGAATGTTTAAAGAGGATTTTGATAGAGAAAAGGCAATAACCGAGGAACTAAAATAAATTCTTGCGAGGGAGGAGGTGTACTAGAGGTACAAATCAAGGGAATCTTGATTGAAAGCTGGAGATTCTAACACCAAGTTTTTTCAGTCATCTTCTTGTGCTCGTGGAACCATTAACAAAATTGAAGATATTACTAGAATGGATGTGAGTCAAGCTTCAGGAATTCTTGAGGTTGGTAGTGAGGTCGTTGAATTCTTTAAAGGTGTATTGAGGAGTAATGATGTGAGAGGGGATCCTAATTTGGACATAGAATTTATTCCAAAGTTAATATTAGAAGAGGATAATAGAATGCTTTATGAACACACTACCATGGAGGAAGTGAAGAAGGCTTTATTTCAGCTTCATTTGGATAAGTCACCTAGACCAGATGGGTTTCCTACCAAATTATTTTAGTCTTGTTCACACTTTTTGAGAAATGATATTTGGAGGCTCATGGAGGACTTCCACATCCATAAGAGGTATGTCAAGGATATTAATAATACTGTCATTGCAATGATTCCTAAAAAATAGTCCTACACATCCATTAATGATTTCCAACCAATATCTTTATGTAATACAATATATAAGGTAGTCTCCAAGGTTTTGGTAAATAGATTAAAAAAGGTTCATAGCAATATTATCTCAAGAGAAGAAAACGGTTTACCTCGGGAAAAACATTGTAAATAGCATCATTCTAACAAATGAAGTCATACATACAATGAAATCCAAAAATCAAAGGGGAATGGTGATTAAATTAGATGTCAATAAGGCATATGACAAAGTTGACTAGAACTTTCTACGTTGAGTAATGGAGAAATTTAGATTTTGTGGTCATTGGATAGAGCTTATATGTTTTTGTGTATCTACAACAAGAATTTTAGTTTCCATCAATGATGCATCGTTTGGTTTCTTTGAAGCATTGAATGGTATTCGCCAAGGAGATCCAATATCTCCATTTTTGTTTGTCATTATGATAGAGGCACTGGGTAGAGCTATTAAAGATCAATGCAGCAAGGGGAGTGGAAAGGCATTAGGGTGGTGGAAAATTGCAAGCCTATTACCCATACCCAGTTTACAAATGATACATCCTTGTTTGGTGAAGCTGCTACTAAGGAAGTTGTGTGCATTAAAGAGATGTTGGAGAAATTTGCACGATAGTTTGGGCAAGTTATGAATTCAAACAAATCTTCCATATTTTTCTTCAACACCAAGAAGAGTTTATAAAGGAAAATAGCTAATATACTTGGATTCACCATTGCTTCTTTTGTAGCCAAATACTTAGGGGCTCCAATATTTGAGGGTGTATGCAGGTCTAAACATTGGGAGGTAGTTGTGGAGAAATACAAAAATAAGGTCGGATCATGGATGAACAAATGGTTGGCATTGGCTGGTAGGATAACAATGATTAATTTTGTGCTCTCTGCAATGCCCATTTATGTCATGTCTTGTTTTCCAATCACTCATAAGGTTGACTTAAACTTGGAGAGTATTTAAAGAATTTTTTGTGGGAGGGATATAAGGAATCTAGAAGAAAATTCCGCTAATTGACTGGGATGTGGCCTATAAATAGAAACTAGAGGGAGGTGTAGGTTTATACTGAGTGAAACAATAGAATCAAGCATTGGGTGTCAAATTACCATGGTGGTTGTATCGAGCTCCAATTAGACTTTGGTGTCAAGTATTTCAAAAGAAATATCTTGATATTGACAATCCGAGTCGTATATTGACCATCACAAATACTAGGGTTGATCTATGATTTGCAAATTCTTATGGGACATAAGACACTTGATCACCAATTATAGGGAGGAAACCTAGTTTTCCATCAATTTGGTTTCTTTGATGGTTTGCTTCTATCCCTTTCCGGGTTCCAAGTCTACCCTCTAGACTTCTAAGGGCTTCCCTACCATTTGTTTGCTTATCTCACCTTCCTGAAGCTCACAAAGTAAGATTGTTCAATAAATCCTTGCCGGGGTTTAGGACACACACACATTCGCTCTCTTTTTGCAAAACCGCCCATCTTGCTTGGTTTAGCAAACTTTTCCCTATGGTTACATAATGTCTCATTTTCAGGCTTGTAGCCTTCCAGATGTTTTCCCAGTTCTCTGCAGTTTCCTTCCCCTGCAAGTTATCTCCTTCAAATTACTGATACCTAGCCGAACTATCACCAAGCTTGCCTAGGCTCAGTATGTAGAAATGGCGATTGCCATTTCCTGATCTCTCTCAAATGAAAACCTACTGTACATTTCTATCTCTGCTTGACAATATCCAAAGATCTTGTGGAGTTTCAAGTCATAGCCATTTGATTATTGCAAACATGGAACAAAAACTGAAAGGAAAGCTTTATTTACAGATCCCAAATTTATTCATGGGTTCAAACTAGCAACTCACAAAACAAAGAAATGAAACAATTACATTAACAACTTACGTGAAATGAACATAAATGTAACTCTAATTGAAAACTAGAAAATGGACTTCTCTATTGCATTTCAGAAAAACAAAATGTGTTCTCTGAGGCAATTGACAAACAATGATCAAAGATCCATAATTAACCATTAGCCTCTTACAGATGCTCGTTGGATCTTTTTATACATACATCCTCTGTTTTGGACTCCTCCTATTGGATGAGATAAATATCGTTACCAACCGTTTCCATTTGCAATTGCACCAACGACTTGAAATTTAACCGTCTGCGACAATCTGCATTCATGAGAAACACAATATCCCACATGCACCAAGAATTCAGGTCAGTTCATATTCATAAACACTGACAAGACCATCTTCAGTGTCCAAGTGTTTACCTTTTGGACTCTGGTTTGAGCGCACACCCGCAGTCGGTCTCTACTCCTTCGGCCATCGGTAAGACCACAAATGCGTTGCTCCGATCTCCTGATGAACTAGTAGACGACTCCTCCGATAGTCGATGACATCTTGATCATCCGATCTTCCTTGATCTGCTCGATCTTTATTTCAGTTGAACTACTCTCTCTTTTGCCATGGTGTTACTTCCTGGTTTGTCTGTGCATCCAGCTAGGCGCCACCTGACCTACCACTGGACTGCCACCTCACCAGTCGCTATGTTGTGGGGGATAACTAGCGAGTATCTTCATCATGCGGTATAGCAACAATCGTTCAATCATCCCGGACTTGCTCACCCATTAACTCGCCTGAGCTGCTCTCTTGTCGAGTCCCACCACTTGGTCGCCAAGTCGCGAGGAATAACTTTCGTGCATCTCTCCATTGCGGTATAGCGATCGTCGTTGATCCACTTTCAACTTGCACGATCGTTAACTCGCCTCTTTTTGCACATGCTTTGTCGCCAAGTCGTGAGGATTATCTGGCGATCATCTTCCCATCGTGGTATAGTGACAGCCATTAGATCATCCACGATCACCATCTGAATACAAGTCAAGTTAATCATCGGGGTAACATGAAATCACTCCTTCTGATACCCGATACAACCACTCCAAACTCTGGCGAACTCATCGGGGTAAGACTTGCCGATCGAGGGTAGGTCTTGCCGATAAGAGAAATTTTAAAAACTGCAATTAAACAACCATACAAATGGACTAGAGCCAGTCTTTATGTATTTACATGACCACTGGAAGGTTTCACAAGCCAAAATTGGTTAAGGGTATTTCAACCCTTAGGTGCTCCTGCACCATACTCCCCCCAAAACAAAGAAGTCAAGTGACTACACTCGGCAGGAAGGAAAGATCAATTCCCAACTTAACAAAGTCTGATTCAGGGACCCAGGTTGCTTCAGAATCAAGTTTATGAATCCACTTGACCAAATGTTCCATGTAGACCTGCTGTCTAGTCTTCTTGAGAGTGTGGGAATCCAACACTTTCTCAGCTTGAGGCATGGAAGGAGAAAGTAATGGCAGGTCAGCAAGTGACCATTGAACATCTGAAACTCGTGCATCCTCCTTGGGAAGTTGTCCCTTGTAGACAAAGCAATATCAGATGAGAAATAAATATTATAGGCATTAGAGCCATACTTGGCTAAAACTTTACAAGGGCCCATTCTTCTCATTTGTAGCTTGTTGGGAACCCCTTTATGAAGTCGAGCCTTGTTCAAATGTACCATCACCAAATCTCCAACTGAAAATTGTACATCTCGTCGGGTGGTATCAACTCGGGCTTTAACTTTTTGTGAAGAATCTTGGAGAGCTCGCCTGACTTGGTCATGAACCTCCTTCATAGATTGAGCGACATCATCAACTTGACCACTTATGTGCGATAGATTACCAAGATCTCGTAATTCCATAACACCTCATGGGTGCATACCATACACTGTCTCAAAAGGACTCATCCCAATAGCTCTGTTGACACTGTCATTGCAGGCAAACTCCGCTTGGTGAAGAACCTGATCCCAACTCTGTCCATATTCTTTTGTCAAGCACCTTAAAAGGTTTCCAAGTGTCCTATTGACCACCTCTGTTTGACCATCTATTTGGGGATGATAGGCTGAACCAAAAGACAAGTTAGTTCCCAAACATTTCCAAAGAGTTTTCCAAAAATGTCCAAGGAATTTGACATCTCTATCTAAAACAATACTAACTAGCAAACCATGGATTCTTATAACCTCTTTGAAAAACAAGTGTGCAATGTGACTAGCATCATGGGTTGTTTTACAAGGAACAAAATGTGCCATCTTACTGAATCTGTCAACAACAACAAAAATGCTATCATAGCCAAGCTTTGTTTTGGGTAATCCAACCACAAAATCCATACTTACACATTCCCATGGCCTTGTAGGAATAGGTAATTGATGATAAAGACCAACATTAGTTGTTGTACCTTTAGCTTTCTGACAAACCATACACTGCTCAACATACCTTCAGATATCCCTTTGCATTCTGGGCCAATAATAGAACCTTTGCACAAGTTCCAATGTCTTGTTAAGGCCAAAATGACCACTCAAACATCCATTGTACTTTTCTTGGATCAGATTTTCCCTCATTGATCCTTTGGGAACACACAGTTGTCCACCTTTAAACAATAAACCATTTTGTAAAGTAAAGTCAGCATATTCACTATGAAAGTGATTATGAAATTCTTGACAAACCTTGTAGATGGCTGCAAAATCTTCATCATTGGGGTACAAATCCTTGAAGTAATCAACTCCAATACTCTGAATCTGTACTTCTTGCACTGTTAGTAGCCTTCTACTCAAAGCATCTGCTACTTTATTACACTGTCCTTTCTTATGCTTAATAGAAAAAGTATATGACTGCAAATACTCAACCCATTTAACGTGCCTATGACTCAACTTATCTTGTGAATTCAGAAAACTTAAAGCTTGATTATCTGTGTAAACAACAAAGTCCTTAGGTAACAAGTAGTGCCTCCACTTCCTAAGAGCTTGGACAAGAGCATACAACTCGAGATCACAGGATGAATACTTCTTCTTGGCATCATTGAGCTTCTCACTAAAGAAAGCTATAGGTCTATTCTCATGACTCAAAACAACACCAACTGCTATATTACTTGCATCACATTCAATTGTGAATAACTTATCAAAACTAGGAAGAATGAGTATTGGTTGTGTAGCTACCTTTTGTTTCAAAAGTTCAAACCCTTTGTTAGCTGCATTGTTCCACTGACACTTAGTCTTAACTCCTCCTTTGATGGTATCCAACATGGGTGCACAAATCTCACTGAACCCTCTGGTAAACTTCTCGTAGAACTGTGCCAAACCATGAAAACTTCTTACTTCACTTGCTATCTTTGGTGTTGGCCAATTTGTGATGGCTTCCACCTTTGATGTGTCCATCTTTAAATCTCCTCCTGAAACTACAAATCCAAGATAGACAAGTTCCTTCTTCATAAACTCACACTTCTCCAAGTTTATTGTTAGTTGCTCATCATACAATTTTTGCAATACAATACTAAGTTGCGCTAGATGTTCCTCTTTAATTCTACTGAAAAATCAAGATATCATTTAGGTATACAACAACAAATTTACCAATAAAATATTTCAGCACTTCACTCATGAGTCTCATGAATGTACTGAGAGCATTACTAAGACCGAATGGCATAACAAGCCACTCATAAAGTCCTTCATTGGTTTTGAAGGCTATTTTCCATTCATCACCTTCCTTTATCCTGATCTGGTGGTATCCACTCTTGAGATCAATCTTAGTGAAGTACTTTGCACCTCCCAAGCAATCCATCAAGTCTTCAATTCTCGGGATAGGAAATCTGTGCCTGATAGTGATTCTATTTATGGCTCTTGAATATGTGCATAGCCTCCATGTTCCTCCTTTCTTGGGTGCTAACACTATAGGTACGACACAAGGACTTATGCTCTTTTTTATCAACCCTTGGTCCAACAATTCTTGGACTTGTCTAGCCACTTCCTTGTTCTGTTCGGGAGTCATCTTATAGGCTGCTTTGTTGGGTAATGATGCTCTTGGAATGAAATCAATTTGATGGCTTATGGCTCTAATAGGTGGCAGGGTTGCTGGTGCTCCATCACTTATGATCACTTTGAAATTGTCTAGTATCTGCTGCACTTCATGAGGTATTTGAACCTTCTTTTCTTTCTTTGATTCCTTTGGTTTCACTATAAGAGAAAACCCCACTCCTTTGTTGAGACATGGACCAACTAGGACTCGTACCTAGGACCTTCCATACGCTGCTGGAGTGCTCTACCACTGAGCTATTGGTCCCTCTTGGACCAGTCCATCGTCGGTCCAGGTGTGGCTTATTTCCAACACCAACACCCTCCCCTTAAGCCACATCTCTCGTGTGCTTGGGGCTCCTAGTCTGGACCTGGCTCTGATACCATGTTGAGACATGGACCAACTAGGACTCAAACCTAGGACCTTCCATACGCTGCTGGAGTGCTCTACCCCTGAGCTACTGGCCCCTCTTGGACCAGTCCATCATCGGTCCAGGTGTGGCTTATTTCCAACACCAACATCCTTCTCCTTCCTTGAGAGTGCTAATGAACTCCTTTTCACCTACCAGTAACGCATTTGGGCCTTTACTTTTGCTGCTATCTCTTTCATCACTTAGGGACTAAATATGGTATGTAACTCCATCCTTTTGAAAAGAATAAGAGTTCTTCTCTCCATTGTGAATGGCCTTTCTGTCAAACTGCCATGGTCTACCAGGAAGTAGATGGAAAACATCCATAGGCAGGATGTCACACAAGACTTTATCCTTATAACTACCTATGTTGAACTCAACCCATGTTTGTTCATTCACTACCACATGTTGCTCCTTGTTGAGCCAAGTGACCCTATATGGATTACTATGTGGAATTATTTTCAACTTTAGTTTACCTAGTGCTTCTTCTAGCATAATGTTGTCAGTAGACCCTGAGTCTATCACCACTCTACAAACCTTACCAAGGACCTTGCATTTGATTCTAAACAAATCTCTTCTTTGAGTTGGTTCTTCTTTGATTGGCTCCTTAATCAAGGCTCTTCTCATCATTAAATTTTCTTCATCTTCAGGAGCTAAGGTCACACCTTGTGTCTTGCTGCTTTCTACATCTTCTTGCGCATATGTCACTCTTCTTTCACTTCCTTGAGATGAAGAGGATATCTTTGGACATCTATAGGCAGGGTGACCCAACTTTTGGCAATTATAACACTTCATGGTGGAGAAGTAGGACCCTCTTCCCTGTCCACTAGATCTACCTCTTTCTGGGTTGCTAGATGATCCCCTTCCTCTATAGCTGCTCTTGCTATTTGAATCCTCACTTTGCTCTATAAGTTTGGACTCTCCTTGGGACCTTTGATCTATTCCTCTTCCACCAAAACTGCCTCTTTGGCCTCTACCATCTTTTCGTCTGCCTCTTTCTCTGTTGCTTTCTTCTTGCTTTTTTTTACTATTTTCCTCCACCTTCAGTGCTAATTGATATCACTTATGCACAGTGTTAGGACATAAAAAACTCAACTCCTCTTGAATATTCCATCTCAAGCCATTCAAGTATCTGGCTACCTTGATGCTCTCATCCTCTACCACCTTGGATCTCAGACACAACTTCTGAAATTCCTCAGTGTAGCTGCTCACTTCCAAGTCTCTTTGTCTCAGGTTTTGTCTCCTTTTGTGCAGTTGGATCTCATAATCTTCAGGGATATAGGGTTCCCTCACCTTGGCTACCATTCCGTTCCAACTGGCTATTTGGTTCTTACCCTCTTTTTGCCTTTCTTCTTGGATAAATTTCCACCAAGTCAAGGTTGCTCCTCTCAATCTAGACTTATCTACCTTCACCTTTTGGGATTCACTAATTCCGTCACACTCAAAGTGATTCTCCAATCCTTCAATCCATTCCATAACTACTTCAGGCTCTATTTTCCCATAAAAAAGTGGCACTCCTTCTAGGGATTTTCCTCCTAAGGCTTTAATTGCTTTAAGGAAAGGTTCTTTAGGCAGGATAGGGTCTGGGGCAGGTATCCTATCCTCTTCCACTGATTCTTTACCCTTCCCTTCACTGACTTGGATTGTTACCTTCTCAGTTTTATCCTCAACTGTGTCTAGTTTGCTCTCCAATTGTAGCAATCTTTATTTCAGGAATCTATTCTCTTCCTCCTGATCTTCTACCTTCTTGGCTAACTCTACATTGGTCACCATTCTAAGACTATTTTCTCCTACTGATTCAGTGCCTGACATCAACTACTTTCTTCCCAAGTCTAACCTTGCTTTGATACCAATATGATAGGGAGGCAACCTAGTTTGCCATCAATTTGGTTTCTTTGATGGTTTGCTTCTATCCCTTTCTGGGTTCCAAGTCTACCCCTCTAGACTTCTAAGGGCTTCCCTACCATTTGTTTGCTTATCTCACCTTCCTCAAGCTCACAAAGTAAGCTTGTTCACTAAATCCTTGCAGGGGTTTAGGACACACACACATTTGCTCTCTTTTTGCAAAACCACCCATCTTGTTTGGTTTAGCAAACTTTTCCCTATGGTTACACAATGTCTCATTTTTAGGCTTGTAGCCTTCTGGATCTTTTCCCAGTTCTCAGCAGTTTCCTTCCCCTGCAAGTTATCTCCTAGCCGGACTATCACCAAGCTCGCCTAGGCTCAGTATGTAGAAATGGCGATTGCTATTTCCTGGTCTCTCTCAAATGAAAACCTATTGTACATTTATGGCTTTGCTTGACAATCTCCAAAGATCTTGTGGAGTTTCAAGTCATAGCCATTTGATTACTACAAACAGGGAATAAAAATTGAAAAGGAAAGCTTTATTTACAGATCCCGAATTTATTCATAGGTTCAAACTAGCAACTCACAGAACAAAGAAATGAAACAATTACATTAACAACTTACGTGAAACGAACAAAAATGAAACTCTAATTGAAAACCAGAAAATGGACTTCTCTATTGCATTTCGGAAAAAACAAAACGTGTTCTCCGAGGCAATCGACAAACAACGATCAATGATCCACAAGTAACCATTAGCCTCTTACATATTCCCGTTGGGTCTTTTTAAACATACATCCTTTGTTTGGGACTCCTATTGGATGAGATAAATCTCATTACCAACCGTTTCCGTTTGCAACTGCACCAATGGCTTGAAATTTAACCATCCGTGACAGTGTGCATTCATGAGAAACACAATATCCCACATGCACCAAGAAGTCGGGTCGGTTCGTATTTATAAACACTGACAAGACCATCTTCAGTGTCCAAGTGTTTACCTTTTGGACTCTGGTTCGAGCGCACACTCGCAGTCAGTCTCTACTCCTTCGGCCATCGGTAAGACCACAAATGCGTTGCTCCAATCTCCCAATGAACCAGTAGACGACTCCTCCGATAGTTGATGACATCCCGATCGTCTGATCTTCCTTGATCTGCTCGATCTTTATCTCAGCTGAACTACTCTCTCTTTTGCCACGGTGTTACTTCCTGGTTTGTCCGCGCATCCAGCTGGGCACCACATGACCTGCCACTGGACCGCCACCTCACCAGTCGCTATGTCGCGGGGGATAGCTAGCGAGTATCTTCATCATGTGGTATAGCGACAATCGTTCGATCATCCTGGACTTGCTCACTCGTTAACTCGCCTGAGCTGCTCTCTTGTCGAGTCCCACCACTTGGTCGCCAAGTCGCGGGGAACAACTTTTGTGCATATCTCCATTGCGGTATAGCGACTGTCGTTGATCCACCTTCAACTTGCACGGTCGTTAACTCGCCTCTTTTTGCACGTGCTTTGTTGCCAAGTCGTGAGGATTATCTGGCGATCGTCTTCCCATCACGGTATAGCGACAACCGTTGGATCATCCGTGATCACCGTCCGAATACATGTCAAGTTAATCATCGGGTTAACATGAAATCGCTCCTTCCGATACCCGATACAACAACTCCAAACTCTGGCGAACTCATCGGGGTAAGACTTGCCGATCGGGGGTAGGTCTTGTTGATAAGAGAATTTTTAAAAATTGCAATTAAACAACCATACAAATGGACTAGAGCCAGTCCTTATGTATTTGCATGACCACTGGAAGGTCTCACAAGCCAAAATTGGTTAATGGCATTTCAACCCTTAGGTGCTCCTGCACCAACCAAGCATCTAACATTGAAGATTAACAATGGGAAGTTAGCAAAATTTTGGACTGATTCGTGGAATGGCTATAAGAGTTTGACAAACATTCTGGACTTAGAAGAACATTTGGATGGATTAGTTATAGAATTTGGATCCAAAGTTTTAGGTTACGTAACAAAGGATTTTGGTGGACAAACAGATGAGTATGGGTGGATCGAGACAACTTTACTGCCACTTCCTCAGAACCTCCAAAGAGCCTTAAAGGAAGAACTTGATAAACAAAGAATTGTCTTACTAGGATCTCAAGATGAAATCATTTGGTGTGGTGCAAAGCCTGGTGAATACACGACAAGATTGGAGTATCAAATTCAGGAGGCGCATTCTGAGGTTGGTAGATGTCCTGTTTCTTTATGTTGGGATGGGGCAGTTCTTCCCAAAGCAAGGGATTTTCTTTGGGTAGCCTTACACAAAAGATGTTTGATTGTAGATAGACTAAATTGTATTGGCATTGTGGGCCCCTCTCGATGTATTTTATGCAAAAAAGACTCAAAAAATGCTGATAATTTATTTGTAAATTGTGAATAGGTGTCATTTTGTAGGGATTGGTTGCAAGACATATTCCTTTGGAAGGAACCAAGACAAAACTGATTGGTCAAGTTTTTGCAAAGCTAACCAATTATAAATAAAAATTCTTCGTGGACAATAATCCAGATCATCGCGCCATTTGCATTAATTTTTTAATACCCGAGTTTGATTCAAAAGAAACACTAGATTCTCTAGTTGGGATGAGTGGATTCAGAAATAGTGGCAAGATCTAAGAAGGTCGGTTATGATTTCAAACTCAAGAATGGTGGACAAGAAGGAAGTGGTATGGAAATGTCTAAAAGCACACAGGTGGAAATTGAATTTTGATGGAGCTACAAAGGCAAACTTGGTATGGTCGGTGCTGGATGTATCATCAAGGATTGAAGAGATCAATGTGTTTGGTCCACATCTAAACGAATGAGATTGGCTACAAACAATGAAGTTGAATTTGAGGCATTGGTCCTAGGTTTAAGAATGTGTAAAGAATAAAACATTAAGATTGTGGATATTGAAGGTCATTCTCTAATATGTGTTCAAGCTATAATTCATGGGGAGACCCCTAATTGAAAGTTATGCAATTGGATTAAAATTGCAAAGGATTTGCTATTAGGATTTGGAAACTATTTTATCTCCCATATCTACAAGGAACCAAATTATGATGTTGGTTTGATTGCAAATGTTGGAGTTGGGCAAGTAGATGATATTATTTTTCGTTTAGATACTTCAAGTTGGTCTGGGATTCAATCTATTTTAGCAGATGAGTGTGATGGGAATGAGGATGATTTGCTTGATGGGCAACTGTGATTTTGCAAATTTCAGTTAACCAAGATATGGCAGCTTGTATACACCTTGGTAGGATCATGAGAATCTTTTCCAAGATTGATGGATAATTTGACAAGTATCATGTGATAGACATAGAAAGGAGGTTTAATTGTTTATGGGTGCAGCCATTGCGGACTTCAATGCCAGATCAATGCGAGTGGATTTGTGTTTAAGGATGGAGGATTTTATTTTTAGGAAAAATCAACTGGTGATGTGTTGTCAGTCAATTCCATTTTGGGAATTGTGGGGAGTCTTGCATTAAATTGGCGAAGATGGATAAGATTTGTGTTGGGTATGTGGGTTTAAGAAAAGTGGGGAAGGTTCGAGCAAAATTAGTTGTGGTAATCGCACACATATTTGGTTTGAGTTGCATATGCAGAGAGGAGAGAATTGAAGAGCAATGCCGAATGTTATTCATTATCAACAGGGAGGATGTTTTGGTGGTGCTCATAATGATTTTATTAGTACGCCTTGGGGAGGACCGACATTGGCATGATGGACAAATCTATCAGGCCATTTTTAGTCCATTGGTAGATGCGCTGGGCTCAAGGTAGAAATGTTTTGAGGTTGGGAATGGGCTTGTGGTGAATTATAACTGTCCAGTAGTCGCCAATGCCATTCGGGATGTGGATATCAACCACCTGAACATCCCATTATGTGCACACTTTTTAGACATCAATGTGGATGTGGATTCGGAGAACAAGGAGAATGTAGGGACTTCAAAATCAGGAGGCAGAAAGAGGAAAGCGAGAGATGATAATTCTATGGAAGCAGCTTGGGAAGCGTTCAGCGCTGGAGTCACAAGCAACGATTTCTTAGTGCTGAAGGCAATTTTGAGCTCAAGTCAACTATGGATTTCCAGATCAAGCATGTCAAGAATGTTGGATATAGGATATGGGCTCGCACTCCTGTATAGGACTATGGCAAACTAAACAGTAGTTCCTAAGAAGTGGTATTAGGTTAGATCTCACTGCCACGGTGGTCTGGGTAGGTTGAGTTGTAATGCTATGATGTAATTTTTGGTTGAAATTAATAAAGGGAGCTATCTCCATAAGATAGCACCTACCTAAAAAAATTTTAAACAATATTTTGGTATTTTGCTTTTATAAGTTTTTAATGGAAAAATTAAAATATAATAATAATAATATATTAAAACATTTTGATATGATCATATTTAAATAATAATTTAATATTAATTACAATATCATAAAATAATAATAATGATTTAATATTTTTAAAATGGTGTACTTGCACAAATAGGACAGAGTAAACATTGAAAAGTCAGGGAACATGTCCTCAAAGATTCCTGCCTTTGTCACAAGCGTAAATGCAATACCACTAGGTGGAGGCAACATGGAATACCACTAGGTGGAGGCAACATGGGCATTAACAAAGGTGCTTAGAAGGTAGGAAGGAGACATCCGCATTGGGAGCAAAGGAAGGATAAGTTTAGGAATTGGAGGGTTCAAAATCAAAATATTGGGAACAAAGCTAGGGAGACAAATCGAGGAGCCACAAAAACTATGAGGAGCAAGGACTTCCTCATGTCTTCTAATACCCTACCCCCAACTTTGAATTTCCTTAGGGATCACACCTACTTTTCCAAATGGTGTGGTATGGGATGCCCTAGCGAGAAAATCATGGAATGGTGGATTAGAAGCTATGGTGACAAGGTAAGTGTTAGATCGCTTCCTAATGATTTCTTTCTGATAAATGCATAGACAAGATTTAAAACAATAATTTTCTCAGTAAACCATCATTTTTTGAGGGTTTTAGATTCTATCACATAAAGTGGGAACCCAATTTTGATCTAATGAAACATTGCATGAGGAAGTTTCTTAGATGACTTAAGTTAGAAGGTTTGCCCTTAAAATATTAGAATCTAGAAGCTTTGAGAAAGATAGGAAAATATTTTGGCATTCTTGAGCATAGAGGAGGATTACCTCAATGGAAAATTGGGATCCCGAGCAAAAAATTATGTAGAACTAGATCAGGAGGTGGAGCTCATGGAGCATCTACAGATAATTATAGTCAATAGAAAATGGTTTCAGAAAGTGGATATTGACAATAGTTAGTTGGGTGGTTGTTGTATTTTTGGGAAAGGGTTTCAAGACAAGTTGCTCTTCTAAGAGATCGAGGAGCTTGGAGGCTACTAGGGAAAATTAGAACCCTACCATACTTATGGTGAACCTTAAACAAGCTTCAGAGAAAGCATTAGATAAAAGGGAAGTGTTGGGTGTTCGAGAAAAAGGTAAAGGAAAGACACCCATAATAATGGCTAAGGTTGGGGAGGTTTAAAAAAATGCAAAAGTTCACTAACCCTCGTGCCACAAGGAAAGGGTCCCAACAGTTAGATCAAGGCTAAAGAATATTTGTCTTTGAATAAGGTCATTCTAATTCAATAAATCTCCCCAATCTTGACGGATTTAAATAACAAAGAGGAATAGGCACTAGTGACATCCCTTAGCACAGTTGTCAATAATCAATCCCCGAATATAGCCTAAGAGTTAGTAGATCAAGACAAATTGTCATCTCTCAATGAATAAATTTTGCCTTGGTTAAGGGGGATCTAGTAGGGACTGAGTTTGTTTCAATTCAAGAAAGTCCTTGAGTCATGGTGACTAGGAAGCAAAATAAAACGATTAATCATCCAACTCAGTCTGAATCAATGTTACCTATCCTAGACATCAACATGCAATTTATGGAGATATCTTGTGAGTGTGTCGACCAATTTCACATGTCAAGAGCAGTACCTAAGTAAGGAGCCTCATGAAAAATGGCCAAAAAGAGGTATTGTAGATAATTCTCGAAGGTGAAGAGGAATTTATGGAAGAAGATCAGATGTTGTTATTTGGAGAACTAATAATTCTGGAGACCAACAAAGACCTGGTGGAAAATCTCAAAAAACTGGGAATTTCATAGACAATGCCAAAAAGACAAAGCCAAATTGTGGCAAGGGTAAAACTAAAGGGAGAAAAATCACTTCAAGAGACGAGGGCCTTAGACAGAGATGTGGGAGGTCAAGCCAAGATCACCATGATGCTGAGATGTGGAAAGGGAGCTCCCCTTCTCGAGGATCCATGAGGCTCTTATTTGAATGTTAGGGGCTTAAATGCCACTAACAAGCAGTGTTTGGTCATGCGAATGATGGAACTCTCAAAAGTAGATATCCTTTTAATAAAAGAAACTAAGTTGACTAATAATGATTTTGATTTTTTAAGGAGGAAAGTTCACGAAAAATTGGCAAGTTTAAGGAGTGCAAGCTTTGGGGGCCTCAAGAGGCATTGTGACCTTTTGGAAGCCTTAATCTTTGAGTTTAGAGAAAATTGTCAAGGGTTCAAATTAGAGGGGTTTCAAAGTTCAGAGTGCTCTATCAAAAATGTATTTTGTTTTGGTGAATGTATATGGTCCAAGCTCTTGTATTCGTAAAAGAAGTGGTAGAATTAGAAACATTTTTAAATCTCAACTCCACCCTATGCCACATCTTTGGGTGTATTTCAATGTTATCCTTTTAGATAGTGACAAGAGGGGAGACATCCTTGGTGAAAATTAGTCGCAAAAGTATTTTAGAGGCTGGATGGGAAAAAATCACTTGATAAATATTGGCCTCTTTAACAAGTCCTATACATGGATTAACAAAAGATTGGGTCTTAGTTATATTTTAGAAAAATTATACAAATTCTTTTTTGTTGAAGACTTGGGCTCTTTCCATTTTACTTTTAAAGGCTCAATACTCTCTTGCTCAAATTATGATCACTTCCCAATCAAATTAGAAATCATGGGAGAGAGGCACCTGACAAGAAGCCCTTTCAAGTTTGATAACATGTGGTTGAAAGACCTTGATTTTTTAAGGCTTGTGTATGGGTGGTGGGATAAGAAATATTCTAGTGGCTCAAATATGTTTTGCTTTTTCACCAAGCTTAAACTCTTGAAGCAAAAAATAAAAGAGTGGAAATTGAACCACTTAAAAAATATCTTTCTTGACACCAAGAATTTGATTGAACAATATTTGCACCTACTTGGGGAAGAGGTGCTCAAGAATTGCATGAATCATATTAATTTCTCCAAAGAATAGGAGCTTATGCAAGCATACAAAGATATTCTAGCCAAAGAATAAGTTTTCTAGTGACAAAAATCCAAGGAGACTTGGATCGAGCTAGGGGATAAAAATATAAAATTAGTCCATAATGCCACCAAGTAAAGAAGGATAGTCAATAAAATAACCTCACTAAAACTCCCAAATTGATCTATGAGGGAAACCCATAAGTTAGAATAAAATAGTGATTTTTTTCTCTAATGCCTTAAATAACTTAGAGGTTTCCAATCTTCTAGCACAATAGAAGCTGAGTAGCAATATCCCTTCTTCAGTTATTGATGCCTAAAACCAAATGCTGAATGAAAAATTCTCAATTTAGGAGATTAAGGAAGCCCTCTTCCAATTGCACCTTGATAAGGCCCTAACCTTGGACAAATTCTCTATAAGTTAATTTCAAAAGTGTTGGAGCATAGTGGGCAATGACTTAGTAGAGGACATTGTGGCTTCCTAGAATTCTAGTAATTTTCTCAAAGAAGTCAACAACACTTTTAGACCTTTGATCCGTAGTGAATATGTTGGATGATTACTAAACACTCTCTTTCCAATACCATTTACAAGGTCATGACCAAAGCAATGACCAATGAACTAAATAAAATTATATTGGACATCATCTTGAATGATAAAACTACCTTCATTCCTGAAAGGTCTGTCTTAAGTGATGTCATAATAGCACAAGAAGCTCTTAATTCGATACAACAAGCCGAAAAGCATGACATGGTTATTAATCTATATAGATCAAGAAAGCTAATGATATGGTTTACAAACACTTTCTTTTAAAATTTATGGAGGCCTTTGGTTTTAGAAAAAGATGGCTAAACTGGACTTTTCTTTGCATCTCAATGCCCAAGATCTTTGTTCTCCTTCATGGCTCCCCAAAGGGTTTTTTTGAGATCTCGAGGGTCCTTCAACAAAGAGATCCGCTCTCCCCTTTCTTGTTAATTTTAATGGCCAATGCTTTGGGTAGATCCCTTAAGCATGAGATGAATATAAGGAATGTAGAAGGCGTAGAGGTGACTAGTGGGCTTTTGCCTTTATCCCCCCAACAACTTGCAAATGACACTATGCTTTTTGGCATGGCGAAACACAAGTATACTTTCTTGTTCAATTTTGTTTTGAGTTTATATTCATAGGCTTCAAATCAAAAGGTGAATAAGACAAAACCATAAGTTTTCTTTTTTCACACCTCAATGTATGTAAAACAAGAAATTTTGAGAATCCTAAACTTTAAGAAAGGCTCATTGTTATGCACTTGTTTGGGGCTACCATTGGCCAAGCGGCTATGATCAAGGAAACTATAGGATCCCTTAAATTTAAAAATGAGTTCTAAACTCTTCACATGAAAGGAGAAATATATTTAATGGGTAGACATGATCACAATAGTCAAACCAATTCTTCCGACCATCCCCATTTGTCTTTTGTCCTTCTTGGCTATACCAATTGGTATCAACCAAAATTTGTGTCAACACATGAGAAAATTATTCTTGTAGGGGTAAGAGGACAAGACTAAAATTTCTTTCATTTCTTGGGACAAAATTTGCAAATTGAAGGAGGATGGTGGCATTGGGATTAAGGATCTAATTACTCAAAACCAAGGGTTGGTGACAAATTTGGTTTGGCATATGATCAAGGAATCTAATAAGAAATGGGTAAGATTGTTACAAAAAAATACCTAGATGAGGATGATCCAGGTGGCATACTAACTACTTCAAATCCCCCCAGAGGATCACAGGTATGGAAATTTATGCAATCTTGCAAGATAATTGTAACTAGCTATCTTGCCTGCAATATTCATGACAACAAAAGGCTTTAAATTGGGAGGATTCATGAGATAGATTCCCAAGTTTAGATAGCTAGATGAATATTAATCAAATGAAAGAAACTTTGAAGTGTATATGGGGTGATCATGTAAGGGATTATGTTATTTTTTTGGATGAGCATCGAAGTTTGGGGTGGAAATGGAAAGATTTTACCTCCTTGGATATCCCTACAAGGGATAAAGATCTTCTCTCTTCCACTATTGCTTATAGAGTGT
Source organism: Cryptomeria japonica (assembly GCF_030272615.1). NCBI lineage: Eukaryota > Viridiplantae > Streptophyta > Pinopsida > Cupressales > Cupressaceae > Cryptomeria > Cryptomeria japonica. Next base: position 618,582,771 of record NC_081411.1, on the reverse strand, counting down.
TGGTTGTTAGGCATGCAGAGTATGTTCTAATTTGGGGAGACTCCCAAATAGGGGAATATAATGCTAAGGATTGATACTTTCATTTGACTTTGAAGCAGGAGAAGTATAGGTCAAATTTGCCTTTGCAAGTGTGCTGGAGCAAATTTTGCCTCCAACCACTTTTCAAAGGAACATACTTGTAATAGGGTGAAAAATTAGGGTTTCACACAATGATGTAGTGAAACCACTAATTTTTTCTTAATAACCTTTACATTAGGAAAAGATGGAATTTGATACTTCTAAGTCTAAAAGACCAAGATTCTCATAAGATTCCAGGGATTTTAGATGTGCCTCTTCTTTTCCTTTATATTGAATTGATTTGATTAATGATGTTTAAATTAGGGTAAATGTGTGTAAATTAAAGAAATTATACATAAACAGTGAGCTATAGTCGTTAAACAAAGCTACGAACCTAGATCTAAGCAATATGTGAGTGTTCGAATATGTTCCCAAAAGCTCGTCTTGAATTGTCGAGACTAGAATGCTTGTCACTTTGATCCTCCGAAATTTTTGCCATCCAAAAGGGAACCTGTTCATCTCTATGAATAATGTCAATCCTGAGAATTGCAGATTTGTACCTATTCCCACACACAGTAGAGAAGGGAAAATGGTTGGGAATTGGGGTTTGCCTTAGGTCAAACCCCGGTTTTGGAATTAACCATGAAATAGAATTGAAATGTAAATGTAAATGAAGTACTATAATGGAAATCATTTTCTTTTGAGGGAAATGGTGAAATGTCTGAAACACTAATGATATTTCTTTTTATGGAGTTTATTTTGTCTTCACAAAGAATTAGGGTTTCATGTAGTTTTCATAAAACACAGAACATGAATGTCATCTCCAATGCTTTAATCTTGACTTTACTTCTTCTCCAATGCTTGAAAGAAGACTGATTGCTTGTTCACTTGAATTTGAATGCTTGATTGCTTGAATTGATTGATCAGATGATTGTTATGATTAAAATGAGAGGGGTATAGCTCCTTTTATACATGCTTGGTTGGAAAACAAATTAATTTTACGACATGAGTTGACATGGGATCCAAGTTCCCGCCCAATCTAAGTTACCATTAAGAGACCCCAAAATGGGCCCTAATTGGGAGGACTAGGGCATGGGCGCTTCGGTCCTGACCAATCAGGGACTCATATTTTTGGGGGAGAAAGTGCAAATATTGAAAATATTGAGTTTGGTGCATGGTGTGAGTAGAATCAGGGCTCCAATCAAGCCTGGAGGGACGAATGGCAAGGTGAGGGCCTAAATAAGGATAAAATTGTAAGGGAGTACAATTTAGGATGCTACAATAGTGATGGTAGACAAATTCCAAAGAATGGGTTATCATGGCCCTTCGAGGTGTGTTTTTTGTAGAGCTCTAGAAGAATCAATAGATCATATCATTTTGGGGTGTTCCTTCTCTCAAGAATGCTGACACTGGATCTAAGTTATATTGGGTTGGTCAGGAGCCTTACCAAATGATATACTCAGCCTCTTTCAATCTCAGTTAGTTATAAATAAAAATGTTGCCTTTAGTTACACGTGGATTTCTAGTCCCTCCATTATGATATGAGAGCTATGGAAAGAAAGGAACATAAGATTGTTCTAGGACAAAGATATGAGATTAGTTTCAATTCAAAATAAAAAGGAAGACACCATAGTGGAATTAGTAAATAATAGATTTTGCTAATTAAATCCAAAAAATATCTCTTTTATGGATTGATATGCCAAAATAAAAAATAGTTGACTGGGGCTTAGGATTTGACCTTGGATTGTTTTGGGGGGTTCTACTTCTCAATTCCAAGGAGAAAGTAGTTTGGGTGCCACCTCAACATGGTTGGATCAAGATTAACTTTGATGGTTTCTTGAGGGGAAATCTTGGTAGGTTAGGAGTTGAATGCATTATTAGGAATTGGCAAGGCATCACCATACAAATCTCTTCTAAATCATTTATTGATGGAACCAATAATGATGTCAAATTCCTTCCACTCATTCATGGCCTTATTCTTAGTAAAGAGTTAGGGGTTAGACAACTTGAGATTAAAGGCAACTCCACATTGATCATCAATACTTTGTGCATTGGTTCCATGCCCAACTGGAAGATACACGCACTTGTAAAACATGCATTTCATTTCCTTAGAAATCTTGTCACCATTATGATTAATTACATTTATAGTGAAGGAAACTCCGATGATGACAAGTTTGACAATAACATGGCAGATGAGACTAACAACATATTCACTAGAGATGATTTAGAGGTAGTTTTAAACACATGAAAGGACCCAATAGTATGGCCCCCCCCTTATTTTAAGCCTCATATTTCATTTTCAAATCGGCGAGGAGTAGTTTCAATATTAAAATAAGAATGATTTTCTATTTTAGGTGGCAGGCTCATCAAAACTCTCATCCATAATGACAATCATTTTGGATGAGATGCCTTCTATTATATTTGGTGGCAGAAGGAATGTATATTTAAGAGGTCATAGAGTCAATATCACTTCACATATGATTCTTATATTTTGGGGGATATTTGGCTTGGTGCATAGCTTGAATGAGGTAGGCATGACAACTTCTCTAAATTGCTCAAGGCAACACATTAAATGATATGTTAAATGACATTATTGGTTGTGCATGGGAGATGTACCCTTGTATTTTATGTCTCCTTAATAGTCCATTTCATTTTAAAACATGGATTCCCTAATTCAGCTTTGTTGTGAGAAACAACATACATCTTTCCTTAGTGTTTTTTCGAGCTAGAGGTTGTAATTGGTGTGCATGGTATTGAGGATTTTAGCCATCAAATCAATAAGGATGGTATTGAGGTGATAATTTGTCTCCTTAATGAGTAGGTATAAGGTCAATACCGATATTTACTCTCATTTTCTATCTTATCTCCTTGACTTGGGTGGAAAAACGGTTGAGATTCTTTCGCTATTATGTGATGTTTTAAAGGAAGAATTCCTACTAGATGACATTAAATGTTGATGTTTTTGTCAAGTTGGGGGTTGGTACCTTGTGGTCTAAGGACCTTCCAAATATTTTGCAACCATGTGTGGTGGTAGCAAAACAACCCTATATTTTGAATTTGAACGCGGAAGGACTTGCTCGTCATAATCATTGGACGATTGTGGGGAGGAATTTCTTGAGGAGGGTTGGGGTTTAGGTGGAAGAGGATTTTGATTAGTTAAATAGGTTTTTGGAGGTGGTGTGTTCAAATTACTTCTATAAGGAGGTTTGAATGATGGCCTGATTAATTTGGATTTCATTGTGATCATTGCACTTAGGTGTTGGTCGTGGCTCTTGGAGGGAACCGACTATACGACTAATAGATTGGCATGGCCATGCCAATGCCCTCCCCCATCAACCCTTTGACATACCCTTCACAATAGCCCTTCATAATGATCATACTTTTTTAGCCAAATTGGCCAACCATCTCTATCAATGATAGGAAAATAAATGCTTAGCTTCTTAATTATTTTGAGCAACAATAATAAAAATAATCTGGCATGACCCTGCCATCCCATGGGTGTGAGAAGGCAAACAAAAAAGGCTTGCGAGGATCCTCACAAGCTTGCAAGCCTTTTTTGCTTGCCTTCTCACACCTGTGGGATGGTGGGCTTGATAATTTTTCTTAAAAACATTAGAAAAAAAATGTTCTTTAATTTCTGTTTTAAAGGTTTTGTAAAATAGTTAGCATATTTTTGGATTATTTTATTCAATTAAATTATTTTTTAAGAAAATTGGTAAAAAAAATGTATGTCCAGGATACACTATTTAACCTTTCATATTATATTAGTAGAGGAATATTATCAAGAATAAATACATTAATTCACAATATTTCTTTTTTAATCAAAATAAATTAATAATGATTATTTTTTTGGTCGGTAATATTGATATTTTATTAATATTTAAAATCAAAGTTTACAAAAAGTTTTACATTGCCATAAAAATTGATTGGTCTATTATCAAAAAAGACCACTTCCATCCCCAAACTACCACTTGCCATGTAACCCTTTCCCGCAACCCCATTTTCAGAAAAACCCTCATCGTAAATTACATTAAAAAAAACACATTTACACTGCCCTAAAAAACAAAGACAAACAACGATTCTACATCGATTCAAAATTGAGCAATTTATAAAATTGACTCAAAATTTGACATCTACTAAACCATGAAGTTTCATGCCCAATTGTCCCCCATGGGGGCCATTCACCCAATGGTCTTTGAAGGAAAAACTACCTCCCACTAGCCAGGGCTCCTCCTCAACTTCCCCACTTGATGAACCCACCACTTGCTTTCCACACCTTTGCCTTCTCGCCACCTCCACTTATTTTGCACATAGAAACTATACCACTATTTTCCACCCCATCGCAGATTTTGCCCACCTCAAATCTTTGTCCTTGCCAATTTTCCACCTGATGAATGGCATCGACAGATGAATTCCCTCTTCTTCCTTTAATGTGTGGAAATTAAGAATTAGGGTTTAAGATAATAAAACCACTAACCAACCCAATTAACACCACCACATTGAAAGAGGGTTCAACCCAATAGATCTAGGCTCAATCCTTATGGAAAAGATACTGAGATTCTAATTGGATTCAACTAGATTGATATGATTAGTCCTCTTTCTTAAGTTGAATTGCATTGATTATGAAATTAGGACAAAAAAATAAATTATTGAAGCAATCTGACATGAATAGTAAGCTATAGATCTCCCATTGAGCCACAAACCTGGATCTAGGCAAAAGAAGATGTGTCAGACCTGTTCCCAAATGTCCAGTTTGACTTTCTGGGCCTAGGTAGAACAGATCAACTCTAGTCCTCCAAATTTTCCACCATCGAAAGCTAACTTGTTTTTCACTGTTGACTCTGTCAAATTTCTCAAGTACAACTTTGCACCTATTTTTTTCACACAAAAAGAAAGGGAAATATGTTGGGGATAAGGGTTTGCCTTAGGTCAAACCCAAAATTTTGAATTAACCATGAAATTGAATTGACAGATATAATGAAAGACCGAAGTAATGTACTTTCCTTTTGAGGGAAAGACTGAATTTCAAATGTAATGCTTGAAACTACAATGTTTACCTTGACGAAGTTTTGTTTGTCTTCACACAAAGCAATTAGGGTTTTATGTAGGATGTCCTCATAAAATATTGATCATGAATGCCATCTTCAATGCGTGAACTTGACTTCACTTATGCTCCAATGCTTGATGAATGACTAATCGTTTGATTACTTGAATTTGATAGAGTGTAGATCTTGATTTCAATTCATTAGGTTAGAAATGAGAGGGCTAAACATCCTTTTATACTTGACTGTTGGAAATCAAATTGAATTTCTGCAACAAGCCGACACAGGATCCAAATTCCCGCTCATTAATGATGACCATTAGGGAGGGCAATTTGGGTCCCAATTAAGAGGCCTAGGGAATGGTATGCCCTGGTCTTGATATGGGATCGAGGTGTCAGGGTTTGGTATGTTCTGGTCTTGGAAATAAAGACTTCGAATTGGGGATTGAACTGGGAAATCGATGAGAATGCAGAATAGGTAAGTTGTGTCAGTAGAATTAGCATTGCAATCAAGCCTTTGAAATTGAAATGCCAAAGTGAGGCCTAGGTGAGGACAAAATTATAGACGAGTATAATTTAGGATGCTACATTTAGCGCCCACTTTAATAGGAGTATGAGACTAAGCATACTCATGGTAAAGTACAAAGTTGTATTGAATTTTTTTAATCAATATGTCAAAGAGACAAGACACACTAAGCCCCCAAGGACTTTAGGCTCTCACTACTCTAATATCAAGATAAAAGGGACAACATAAGAAAGAAGAAGGAGAGAGAATACATGACTACACTAGCCTAGTAAGATTTTCTTACTATGAGTCATGAAAAAGAAAAATACCAAATTACAAAGAAAAAGGCTCAGCTTGCAAAGCAACCTGAGTATGCAAATATGTCATAGTGTGTGCAAAAAAGTGTAACAATGAGTGGAGTGTATGCCCCCATGTTAAAGTGATTGCATACACCTTATCGAGAGCAATTAATTTAAGGTAGCATGCATCTAAAAGACAAGCATGTTACCACAAGGAGATGCCCCCAAGAGAGGACAAATAAAAAGATAATGGTCACAAAGCATATAAAGCATGTCAGGGAGCCACTAACTCGAGGGTCAGTTTGCTCATATGATAAATAATGTATATCGAGGATATTTGTAGTGAATTGACCTCATCCCCCAAAGGTAGTGGAACTACAAACACAATGGAAGAAGGGAACATGTGTCTTTTTGAGTCAACATGGAAGAGACCAAAAGATATCTCAATGCTTTGCATCATCTCCAAGTAGACAACATAAGGGACAACATATAGAATAATTAAGATAAAAATAGAAGAATGTCACAACAGAGTCAACCTCTTTATTACCTTGCACCAATGGAGTGACAAGGGCCATCCAAACAAAACCTAACATAACATAAAAGCACATCACAAAGGAAGCACATTACGAACAAGCAAACATACAAGAGAGAATCTATGACACAAATGAAGCTAATGAAGCAAATCATCTACCCCCCAATCTTGTTGAACATTATTTAGGGAAGGTGGACAAGATGCAAGGGGAGCCACTTCGAGCACAACAGATGAAGCTATTGCAAGTTCCAAACAAGGATGATGAGTCACTTTGTTTGTCACTACTAGGAGCTAGGGTTAATGATTTTGAAAAATGTGGAGATAAGTCATAATTAACATCAATAAGCTCATACATATCATCAGAAGATCATTAGAATCAACATTGCTAGCATGAACAACATCATCATCATCTATATCATCATCTAGATTAATAAAAATAGGATCTCTAACACGAAAAGAGCAAGAACCATCATTTTTATTAAGAATTTTTAATCTTGGTGATTTAGGTTGAACTTCCTCCCCATGGTTAGGTGACGGTTGGACAAATGGGATCAAGTCAACATTTGGTGTCTTCAAGGAGGAAATGGTTTGGGAAGCAACTTCACGAGCCTTAGCATGACATCTTCGTCGACGTTCTCCCACACAACAATTCCTTTTAGTTTTAGTTGAGACTTGTGAAAGTTGACGATCAATGGATGTGGGCTTCTTGTCTTCCTTTAAAGGAGAACGGATGGGAGAAGCCCTACTAGGTCAAGACATAGAAGATGTCAAGTGCTTTCTTTTGTAAGATGTAGGAGGTAGGACTAAGGCATATATGGGAGGAATATAAGGATTATGAAGAATACCAAGTCCATTATGGGGAGGAGGAATATCCATAGGTATAGGATCTCTAGGCTTACTCAAGGACATGATGCTTTTTTGTGGGTTTGTCTCCCATATATCCCCTTACATTTTGAGAGATTAAGTGTCTAAACGTCATAAGCAATAGTTTGGGGAAATATCAAGGTATATCAAAAGAAACAATCAATAATGAATTTTCCACCCGTGCATGTCTTTGCATTGAAATGGATCTATCAAAAGTTCTTCCTACCAAGATTTCACTAAAGGTTGGTGATAGATGCTAGAAATAGCTAGTTGACTATGAGAAGATTGCTTTCTAGTGCATAATTTATTACTAGGCAAAACATCTCAACTCACAATGTTGCAAAAAGCATTCACAAATTTGAGTTGAACCTACTTGGTGGAAAGGGGTAGATTCTCATCACTATGTTGTTCCTCCACATGAGAATGTTATGTTAGCTGCCCCTACTGCACATCATGACTACCACCCTTTGCCATGCACTTCTCCTTTGAAAGGCTCAAATGATTTTCCAAGCCCACTAAAGTAGTTAATTCTAATAAGTGTAATAATAGGATTGTTCACATCTTTGATGAGAAGTCTAACACATAATCAAGTGATCTTGATTCTTCCATTGAGCTTGTTGGGCCTCTTAATGCCAAGGGTTGTGACACTATATTGAAAAGAGAGGAATATTCTGACATTGACAATTTTTTTTCTTTTTTTTTTTTCTTTCTAAATATATGAGAGTATACCCCTTGTCCACATTTTGGAAAAAAAATTTAAAAACAAATTGTTGCTTGCTAGCATAGGAGCTCACGGTGTTAGGAAGCATACTTTGAAAATAACTTGTGTTGACTTGCTATGGTGATCGCTAGGACAAGACAAACTCTATCACTCTCACAACCTAAATACACATACCCAACGATGCCCACAAGGAATAGCGCTACTACTATTCGTTCAAATTATGTCATGGCTCACATAGACGGGACAATAATGGTTGTCATTTTTGTTGAATTCATAACTCCAATTCTCAAGATGTTGACAAATGGTAACAAAATAAGAAGAGTAGTGGTTCTTTTCACGTCCCATTTGCTTCTCGCTAAGCTCTCTCTTACTAGTATGCCAAAATCACCCTCCTTCCACACATGTCTCTAATATCATGCTTCTAATGTGAAACGTTCATGCTTCTAAGGTGAAACATTCATGCTTTTGATGTGAATTATTCATTCTTCTAGGTGAAACACTCATGCAACGTTTAACTAATTATTTATGTTAGTCAATTAATATATTCACAAATACATTTCTCCATAAGATATGAAAAAAAAAGTTTATATATCTATCAAATTTTATTTGATATGATTAAAGTTAAAACTAATTGTTCATTTTTAATAAATAAATTTAATTTAATTTATTTTTCTTATTAGAATAAATGATTAAACATAAAACAAAAATATCAAAAAAATAGATCACAACTGTCTTATGCTTTTGATATGTCTTGAATGACAATGACATCCCAATATATTTTATTATTTGTAAAGACATTCGTTCTCAATTATTCTAATTCTTCAAAAGAAATGTTTTAAAATAATGATTGAAATTTAGGGTTATGACATCAACTCAAAGCTTTTGTTGTTTCAAATCCTTTTCAATATGTTCTAGAAATTACTATCTATTGTTGCAAGTGTTGTGTTTACTTGAAGTCTTAATTGGTTTGAAAGTTTTGAAAGCCTTTTCAACAAATCCATTTTTCCTCACCATAGGAACTTTGGAGTTTTTTAAGTTGTGCCTGAAAACAAATAAAATGAGAACCAAATACAACTCTTACTGAAGAAATATGGGGAGATAAAAATAAGATGGAGTGAAAAGAGGCATAGTATAGGCATCTTGATCATGTGTCCTTCCTTTTTTTTTTTAACACTAACCAATTATTTGGTCACGGTAAAGGAAATTATTGTATCTATATGAAATAATCAACCAAGGAAAATAAGATTATATGTTGTGATCATAAATCTAGAGTAAATAATGTAAACGAGAAGATGGAAATAAAGTTGTTGAGTTTTGTTTAGCATGTTGTATCGATATCAATAAGTAATTAAGAAACAAGTTTGATAAGGAATAATCAGTGGAGTTATATTAGGAAAATTTTATTTCTCTTAAATAAAGTAGTTATGATGGAAGTTGTATTGGTGTTTTCTAAATTTGAATGGCATCTTGTCTTTTTAAAAATATTTGGGAAATATTGTTACATGAGTTTTCTCTTGAAGATTAGTAAATAAAGCTTATTACTGAAATTGATACTTAAATTAGGATTGTGACATTTAAAATTTATGTGTTTAAATTTATCAAGAAATATAAAACTAATATTGAATTAGGGTAATTGATCTCTTTCCCTTTTAGACATCTACTGATCTAAAAAATTATCTACCTTTGAATTTAATGGTTAGAAAGGGAAGTTGTCATAATCTTAAGTTGAGATGTCCCTTATTACATTAAATACCCTTATATTGTATTTTACAAGAGAATGTGACTTTAGAGATTTATCGAATGTATAAGAAGGATATATTTTATTTTTGTTATGGATATTTTTATTTTGATCTATTCGTACTTGAAAATTATGTTTTTTCTTAAGAACGGCAAGGGAGATATCATTAAGGTTGACTGTATAAAAAGCCAAGCATGGTGATACTTCAAGAAAATTGTTTTAAAAATCTGTTAATGAATCACATAAATCTAGGAAACTATCAAAATTTCTTCTAAATGCTTCGTGAAGAGTACCTTTATTTTTCTTTTTTGTTCAAGTGGAACTATGTGAAATAATTTAATATGTATGTTTTATGGATGAGAGTTGAATATGGGTGTAGTGGTGAAAAATTAGGGTTTCCACAATTAGATGTATGAAAACCACTAAATTTTTACTTGGGGATCATTACATTAAAAGAGGGGTAAGCCTGATAGGTCTAGGCACAAATCAACAAGGATAGGGTTGAGAATCCTTATTAGAATTACTAGATTTGAATTGATTGCCCTCTTTTAAGTTGAATTGTAAAATGCTGAAATTAGGGTAAATGTGTTGGAATTGAAGTAAAAAACACATGAACACTGAGCTATAGTCGTCGAATCGAGCTACAAACCTAGATCTAAGGAATTTAAGAATATTCAGATCTGTTCCCAAAAGGAGCTCCTAAAATGTTGGGACAGGTATGCTCGTCAAATCGGTCCTATGCACTTTTCTTCATCGAAAGGTGAATATGTTCGTCACTATAATAAGTCAATTATGAAGATCGAAGCTTTGTACCTGTTCTTGTGCACACTAGAGAAGGGAAATACGTTGGGAATAGGGTTTTGCATTAGGCCAAACCCTAGTTTTGGAATTAACCATGAAATAGAATGAAATGTAATTGAATTGCAGTAATAGAAATGTTCTCCTTTTGAGTGAGATGTTGAATAATGATTGAAACACTAATGATATACCTTTTAATGGAGTTTTGTTTGTCTCCACAAGGAATTAGGGTTTCATGAAGTCTTCATAAACATAGAACATGAATGCCAACTCCAATGCTTGAATCTTGACCTTACTTCTGCTCCAATGCTTGAAAGAAGATTGATTGCTTTCTCACTTGAATTTGAATGAATGCTTGATTGCTTGATTGGATTCCTGGATGTTAAAATGAGAGGGGTGGACATCCTTTTATACCTACCCATTGAAAAATTATTTAATTTTCCAACATGAGCCGACATGGGATCTAGGTCCCCGCCAACATAATGTTACCGTTAGGGGGCCTAAAAATGGGTCCTGATTGGGAGGACCAGGGTGTTGGGCACTTTGGTCCCTGACGAGTAGGGTGTCAGTGCTCTAATCCTGACCAATTAGGAACCAAGAAACAAGGGGAAAATGAAGTGCAAGATAAAAATACTGAAAAATTTGCATGGTATGAGTAGAATTAGGGCTCTAGCCAGGCCTCCGGACATGAACACCAAGGTGAGGACACAAATGAGGACAAAATTGTAAGGGAGTATTTTTTGCTCCACCAATAGGAACAATAACTATAGCTAAAGTCTCAACTCGAAGTTTGGACATTCACTATGTGAAGTTATTATCTCCATAACTAAAGTTCATTTGTTTATCAACCCAAGGACATATTACTTGAAATGGGTATGCACTATATATGCACTAAGTTCCTGCGATAGCTATTTTGCATTACTGTAACAACTAAACCTATTTGAAATAAGCAAGCAAGAATTATAACAACTAAATGGCTATAAGAAAATTCTGCATTAACATAAAACCCAATCAAAGAACTTTTAACTAAGTCCAAAGATGACAAATAGGAATTACTATGTTTGCTTTGGCTGTAGGAACAATCATAGGCTCTGTTTCTAGTGGCTGCAAGAACAGTCAATTGCTAGAACACCTACTACAGCAAAAAGGGAAACTAAGTTTAACAAATGCACAAGAATACTCACCAAGTGGGCCCCCTTGGATGAGTGTATCCAGACTTCCAAAGATAACTCTAAATACTTAGAATAGCATCATTTTATTCATTGCTTTTCAAAGGTCGATACAACACACATAATGAAAGAAAGCTAAAAATACTCTGCAACTTTATTTCTAAATCTTCTGTCTCTCTTCCTTTTCTCTCCAACTTCCTACAATCTAGGTCACATGGATGAAATAAGGTGGAGAACATTTATGACAGAGAACAAACAAAGTTAAGCCACGGAAAACGTGGATCTCTACTTAAATTGCAGCCAAGAATATAGCATGGCAGTATTACAAGATTTGATGTTTATTGAAGACAAACATAAATGAGTCTTGCGCACCCTGCTATTCCTTTGCCGCTCCTTACATCCATTATTCTCTTTGATGTTTTGAACTTTTAACCGCCCCTTGAATATCTCTAACTGCCTTCATGACGTGACACAATAATCGCCACTGCAACATTTTATTTATTCCTGCAATTAAAAAGATAGAACATACAAACATACACATATATCTATTTTAATTAATCAAAACACTTATACATTTCACACGGGATATCGACTATGATAAACCACATGGCAACAAGAATAATTCACATGGCAACATGAATAATTGGTTGAGACAAAACAAGATTTAATGGGTTCAATTAACATCTGGAATGCATATAGTCAAACTCTAATACATCATTACCATCCCATTATATGAATTAAATCATGGTAAAAACTAATGAGTTTTAAGATTAAAAGGAGCTAATATCTCAGCTCATCAAGTATAATTTAGGACTCTACATTTAGCCCCCACTTTAGCGGGAGTATGAGACCAAGCATACTCTTGGTAAAGCACAAAGGTTTGCATTAAAAACTTTTATCAAGATATCAAAGAGACAAGAAACACTAAGCCCCAATAGACTTTAGGATCTACTACTTCAACATCAAGATAAAAGAGACGTAATAAGAAAGAGAGAATCATGACTACTAGTCTAGTAAGGCTTGCTTAGTATGAGTCATGAGAAGAAAAAAATACCAAAATTACAAAACAAAAGACTAAGATTGCATAGTAACTTGAGTATCGAGATATGCAAAAGAGTGAAGGATAAACTGAAACATTGAGCGAGGTGTATTCCTGGGCCACGTTAAAGTGATTGCATATGCCTCAACGAGAGCAATTATTTAAAGCTAGCATGCATCTAAAAGACAAGCATGTTACCACAATGATATGCCCCCAAGAAAGGTCAAATCAAAGGATAATGGTCACAAAAACACAAGACACATAAGGGTTCTACTTAACTTAGGGGTCACTTTTCTCTTTGATAAATAATGTATATTTGCATTGAGTTGACCTCATCCCCCAAAGGAAGTAGAACTACAACATGGAAGAAGGGTACATGTGTCTTTTGAGTCAACATTAAAGAGACCAAAAGATATCAACGTTTTGCATCGTCGTCAAGTAGACAACACTAAGGACAACAAATAGAAGAATTGAGAAACAAATAGAGGAGTGTCTCAATCAAGCAAGAGAGGAGAGGGGGAGAGAGAATCTATGACACAAATGAAGCTAATTGAGCAAATCATCTGCCTCCCAATCTTGTTGAACATTATTTTGGGAAGGTGGAGAAGATGCAAGAGGAGAAACTTCGAGCATAGTAGATGGAGATATTGCAAGTTCCAAACAAGGACCATGCTCTAATGATGAGTCACTTTGTTTGTTACGAGGAGCTAGGATTAATGCTTGCGAGAATTGTTCAGATAAATCATTGTCAACATATTCATATTCATCGCTTGAATCATTAACATTATCATTGTTAGCATCAACATCATTTTCATTCATCTCGTCATCAAGATTAATAAAAATAGGATCTTTAATAGGAATAGAACATGAACCATCATTTTTCTTAAGCATTTTTAATCTTGGAGATTTAGGTTGAACTTCCTCCCTAGGGTTAGGTGAAGGCTGGAGAAATGGGATCATGTGAACATTTGGAGCCTTCGGAGAGGAAGTGGGTTGAGAAGCAAGTTCACGAACCTTAGCACGACATCTCCATCGGCTTTCTCTCGCACAACAATTTCTTTTAGTTTTAGCCAAGGGTTGTGAAGGTTTAGGATCAATAAGCATAGGCTTCTTCTCTTCATTTAAAGAAAGAGGAATGGGAGAGGGTCTAATAGGTTGAGAAATAGGAGATACTGAACGCTTCTCTTTGTAAGATGTAGGAGGCGAGACTGCAACATATAGGGGAGGAAAAGAAGGTGTAGGAAGGAGATCAGGTCCATCATGAGGAGGAATAGGTCTAGGATCTCTAGGCTAACTCAAAGATAATATCATATCATTCTTCCACTTTTGATAAGACTAAAAAACAGCATCACTTCGAGGCTTAATAGGCTCAAATTGTTTACACCAAAAGTAATCAAGATTAACATCTCCATGCCTCACCGTGGGTTGGTACATGCTATGATTAATAGTTATGATTTTGCCATTATGAGGAAATTTGAGACATTTATGAACGATAGAAGCAATCACTTTCATGGAAGAGAGCCAAGGATGTCCCAACTTCACACGAAATTGATCTGATGATGGAATGATAGCAGAAATGGCATCTAAGCATTTAGTACCAACCTCAATGGGAAGAGTAATGGAACCAAAAGTGGTACAAGGGAAACCATCAAAGATTGTAATCACCACATCAAATTTAACATATGTTACTTGATGCAATTGTAAAGTATAAAGATATTATTCGATTATGACATTTACCATGCACGTTGGATCAATGAGCACCCCTCGTGAGAGTATGTCTTTGATTTTTGTAGTGATATATAGTGGGCCATTAGGTGCTTCAATAGTCTTACTAGGATCGAAAGTAATGCATAAGTCCTTAGGAGGTGCAGGTTTATGAATAAGATTCGCCACATTATTAGATTCAAGGCCAAGGCCATTAGGAGAAAATGCAAGATGCTCACACTCAACTACATTAGTAGAATGGGAAGGCAAAGAATTAGTAAAGATTTAGAGGTTTTGATTTGGAGGAGCTATAGATTTATTAATTTCCCTTATCATTCATACCAACTATAGATATGGTATTGTTATCAATAAGGTCTTGAATCCTACTCCTTAAGGAATAACACTTTTCAGTGTCATGACCGGGTTGACGATGATATTGGAAAAAAGCTTTGGGATCATGGTGGAGTGACAAAGGTTTGGATGCGTCAATTGGTTTGATGGGAGGAAGATTCAACACATTTTTGTTTAACAATTGTGTCATAATAGCATGCAAAGATTCAGAAAGAGGAGTAAATTCTTTTCTAAAATACTTGGATAAAGGAGGCACACTTGTTGTTGCAGTTGCTACTTGGGTACTGATGTTGTCATTGAATTTGATCAAATCCCTTATTCGGTTTAAACTTTGCAAAAGGTTGTTGAGCACCACCATTCTTATCAATCAGAGCCATTGAAGGAGATTGTTAAAATTAACTCACTTGAAGCTGATAGTTATAAAGCGCTACACACAATAACATAATTAAACTCATAAAAGAGAAGCTTATCCCTAATATCTTTTCAAAAATTAGAAATAAAAAATTCTTTGAACGTATTGATCAAGCATATGATAAGCAATTTGAGAATACAAATGTTTATATCTACCAATAAAATCAGTCATTTTTTTCTTTAACACATTGCTTACAATAAATCAAATCAGTCAAAGTAATCTTAGGACCAATATTATTGTGAAATTGTTGAATGAAAGCATTAGCCAATTGTTGTTCAATGTTGTGATAGAATAAGGAGGCAAAGAACAATATCATGGCAATGATTTATCCCTAAATGTTCTAGTAAACAATTTAGCCAAAAGTCTTTGATCATGAGCAAAATCACTACACAAAATTTGAAATGTTTTCACATGAGTTAAAGGATCACCTTTTCCATTATAAAGCTCCAATTGAGGGACTTCCACATGTTTAGGGGGGACATCATGAACAATATCATTAGATAATGGGCTCGCTACATCAAATGTGGGCACATAAACTTTGATTGGTTCATGGAAGCTATTTGTTGTTGTTAGGATGAGACAGTTTGGGCTAGGCTATTGATTGTTGCTTTGGTGGATGCATTGAAATTGGACATATTGGATTGAGATGGAGGAGTAACATTGTTGCATGTAGGTTGAGGTTGAGAATAAGGAGGTGGAACACTATGATAGGTAGGTATGGGAGATGACTGTGTCACAAATGGAAGACTCACAAAAGGAGGTATGAAGGACTTTTGATTAGAAATATTGCCCACTTGACTAATATGTGTAGGGTTAACATTTTGTGTGGAAGTAGCCATGATGTTAGATGTCAAAGTAGGCACACTACGCATAGATGTAGCCATAGGAATATAATGATTAACTTGACTAGGTGCTTGAGTGTAATAGAGGACTTCAACATAGCTTTTCATAGGTATGATATTAGTGTCAACAATATGAGCAAGGCCACACAACAAATTAACGCAAAATTTATCACTTTGAACCATTCTTTTTAATCCTTCAATCAATGGGATAGCCTCACTTTCTAGGTATTGTTGACACATCCATTGTTGAAGATTTTCGAATTCATTATCAATCTTCTCCAATTGGTCAATGGAAACCCCAGTTAGTCATTCACCCTCATCATGATTATTATGTAAAGAATGAGAATAAATGACATGATTTGTTGGGATAGAAGATCCACCAACATTCTCATGAAATAACTTATCCAAATTAGGCTCCATATATTTAGTAATTAAACCTTGGGAAGCCTTAATTCTACAAGTTCTTCTCATGGGAATATTATAGGTTGGACTAATGGTAGTAAAACTCATGCACAAAGGAGGGAAATTTGAATTTGAAAATTATAATTAAGCAATACAAATTTTTGTAAAAGTGATTGATTAACCAATTAACTAAGGAGTTTGATTTGTGAATTTGAAAGATAAATGCACAAAGAGCATAGCATAGCATTCATAAAGATCAAATCTGAAAATTAATTTGAAAAATTATGCAACTCATAAGCAAATTTTAAAAATTATAAATTAGGGTTTTTATAAATTCAACCACTAAATTTATGTAATTCAATTAAAAAATGAGATCTAGGGGGGAATTTGAATTTTAAATTAAGTGAAAAATTAGATTTGAAATAATAAATCCAAATTAGACAACCCAAAAGCTCAATTTTAGAATTAAAAATTAGGGTTTCTGTGAAAATTTAACCTCTAATTTTTTTTGAAATTCAATGAAAAATTAAACTTGTGAATATAAATTTGAAATTGAAATGCATAAAAAGTCAAATCTGACAACATAAATTCAAAATAAAGATGTAAGGAGTCGGGTTTACCAAAATGTAGTGGTGAAAAATTAGGGTTTCCACAACTAGACATATGAAAACCACTAAATTTTTACTTAGGGACCATTACATTAAAAAAGGGGTAAACCTGATAGTCTAGCCACAAATTAGCAAGAATAGGGTTGAGAATCCTTGTTAGGTTTACTAGATTTGAATTGATTGCCTTCTTTTAAGTTGAATTATGAAATGTTGAAATTAGGGTAAATGTATTGGAATTGAAGTTAAAAAAACACATGAACGGTTAGCTATAGTCGTTGAATCAAGCCACAAACCTGGATCTGAGGAATGTAAGAATATTCAGATCTATTCCTAGGAGCTCCTAAAATGTCAAGACCGGTATGCCCATCACACCAGTCCTCTGCAATTTTCTCCGTCTAAAGAGGAATCTATCTGTCACTATAAATAAAGTCAATTCTGAAGACGTAACTCCGTACCTGTTCCTACGCACACTAGAGAAGGGAAATAGGTTGGGAATTGGGGTTTTTCTTAGGTCCAACCTCGATTTTGGAATTAACCATGAAATAGAAATGAAATATAATTGAATTGTAGTAATGAAAATGTTCTCCTTTTGAAGGAGATGTTGAATAATGACTGAAACATTAATGGTATACCTTTTAATGGAGTTTTGTTTGTCTCCACAAGGAATGAGGGTTTCATGAAGTCTTCATAAACATAGAACATGAATGCCAACTCCAATGCTTGAATCTTGACCTTACTTTTGCTCCAATGCTTGAAAGAAGATTGATAGCTTGCTCACTTGAATTTGAATGAATGCTTGATTGCTTGATTGGATTCCTGGATGTCAAAATGAGAGGGGTATACCTCCTTATATACCTACTTGTTGAAAAACTATTTAATTTTCCAACATGAGCTGACACAGGATCTAGGTCCCCACCAACATAATGTTACCGTTAGGGGGCCCAAAAATGGGTCTTGATTGGGAGGACTAGGGCGCTGAGTGCTCTAGTCCTGACCAATTAGGAACCAAGAAACAAGGGGGAAATGAAGTGCAAGGTAAAAATAATGAAGAATTTGCTTGGTGTGAGAAAAATCAGGGCTCTAGTTAGGCCTCGAGACACGAACGCCAAGGTGAGGGCCTAAATGAGGATAAAATTATAAGGGAGTACAATTTAGGACACAACAATGGGTAAACAAAGGGTATAAATCTACTTTAGATCTACCTTTCAATAGTCAAATTTAACAATTTTGCCCAAAGTTGTTGCTAGATTATTTTGAAAATACTAGATGATTTTTTGTTTACACTCTCTGCCATATCACGATGTTAGGACATTGCATGTTCATTGGTGAAATGTAAGTTAGTTCTGTCATATTGCACTAGATTTCTTCCCGCCCATCAATTCCAAATTGCTCGGTACCTTGCTCAAAGTTAGGAGCTCTTTATTACTCAAAGAGCATTGGAGGAGGTTATGTTTTTGTGGTTGGGTGGAAAAGCACCCAGACCATGTTTTTGTCTCATGACTAGTAGATGGAGAGGAGTCCATGGTTACCAGAGGCTTTATTATTTTATAGTAACAATGCACAGAATTAGTGATGTAATCACTTTTATTGTCTCATTTATTGTATTATTCCTCATTATGAGATGAACATTATAACTAAATATTGATGTAAATTATCTCATTATTTATATTATGAAAAAATGTTGAGTAAATTTAAAAAATTTAATTTTATGAATATTCCACATTTTTATAGGTATTGTGAGTAATATCATGAGCTTACAAAACCATTTTCCCCCTCATTTACTTTCTGGTACAAATCTTTTTCAATATTAAATATTTTCCTAATGTGTAAACCCACATCAAACATTTATTATAGTGTTGCATATAACACACAAAGTGACACAAAGAATATCTAGCACTTGTGATGCACATATCCCTAGATCCCTTGGATTCAACACAAATAATGTTAAATGACATTAACATTATGCAAGGTGTACAACACACCTTTTCCTAACAAAATTAATACTCTAAGTAAACTTAACTAGATTATTGTGAAAGGGTCCTAGAGGGAAATATGATAGGTAACTAAGATGAATGGCATTGACACAATATAATAAAAAGAGTTATGGATTAGTTGAAATTGAAAGGAAAAGACATAGATCACTAGTTGGATTATGATGGCAAATAAGATAAAGGCAAAATTTATTTCCATGGTTTACTAGTTATCAACGTTGAAGAAGTTGAAAAACTTAGGACAAAGTAAGATCTCAATAAAGGAATATACCGAAGAACTTTACAACTTAACCATAAGATATTTATATAGTGAAGCTAATCAAGAGAAGGTGGCCAAATATAGTAATGGTCTAAGATTGAGCAAATAGTAGAAACTAACTATTTTGAAGGAGGAAAATCAATTTTCCTCAAAGAGGATTTCTTTTGTGCTTGAGTTGTATGTGGATTGTTCTTTGATTTCTTTAGTTTCTTATCAAATTCTTTCAATGATTTCACTTGACTAACCAACAAAGTTTGAAATTGTGATGACTTTTTGAAACCCTTAAAAATAAGTTGTTGTTGATCATGTATTAACATCTTAGAAAATGTTGAAAATGAAGGTGTAGTATATGTAGATCCCATAGTCTACGAGTATGGAATCTAGAAACCAAAGTTGCATGTTCATGGCTTTGTTCAATGCATTA
The DNA here is from genome assembly GCF_030272615.1 of Cryptomeria japonica. NCBI lineage: Eukaryota > Viridiplantae > Streptophyta > Pinopsida > Cupressales > Cupressaceae > Cryptomeria > Cryptomeria japonica. Next base: position 618,563,015 of record NC_081411.1, on the reverse strand, counting down.
TAGACTAACTAAATGTCCTTCTCAATTCCACATTCTTTACATTGTGCTCTTAGATCATTAACCTTACTGATATAATCTTGAGGTTGTTGAAGTTCTTTGGTTCAAGGCTCATCAATTCATTATCAATTTGATGGCCTTTGGCTTTATCTATTTTTGCCAAAAGGGGTAAAAATTTGTTAAACACAAAAGAGAGTTACAAAGCAAGGCCAACAAGCCAACAAAGAACAATCAATTATACATTTCTATCCTCACCGACTAATTGCTTAAACATATGAGATAAATCCAAAGGCACTTGTCCCCTAGCCACAACATTCCATCAGATGCCCATTTGGCCAAGCAATTTGCTACTCTATTCCACTCCCTAGGAATGTGAGAAAAGGTAAAAAATTCTAAAGACCTACCCAAAATTAGAATTTGTCTAATAACCACAGATAATTGCCAATTAGCATCATCTATTGTGCCATACAATTTTTTCAAAATTTTCCAAGTGTCACGAGAATCCTTACATGATTCATCTGAAACAATAGATCTTGTGAAGCAAGACTATAAAGACATCCAAGAGCTTTAGTATGTTCAATCACTCATTTTATCATTTTCTTATCATTTGTAGGTTTAGGTCCCTTTTTTGCAACATACACAAAAATCCAAGATTCATTAAAGCATTCCATGTATGTTGATGTCAAGTTGCATAGTTATTAGGTGTTAGCAAGGAACCTTAGAATGATTCATATAAGAAAAGAGCGCAAGAAAACTAGATCAAAAGAATGCACCAAGACACCCTCCCTCTCCCTCCCCCCCGCCCTCTCCCAGTAGTATGTGAGTTTCACACTTTATAATGCAATGGCAAATGTTATTTGCCAAAAATAGCGAAGTGGACTTGATCTTAGTGCATTCAAATGCCAAATTTGGCCACAACATCAAAGTAAAATCTTTACACAAAATGGTACCAATCCAATCAAATCATTGTAAAGTACACAAAAAAATTATGCATTTTCAAAAGATGTTACTATGTGAGCAAGAAAAGAACCCCAAAAGTTCCCAAAATGAGAACTACTCAACAACACTCGTGAAAATCTACAATTTTTGAAAAACAAATACCAAAATCAAAATATGATTACACCACTGCAAAGAGCACAAAATTCTACCCCAAATCAAAATAAGTACTCTAAAAAAGAAGCCTGAACGATTAAGATATTTTAAAATTGAAGTTGGACTGTTCAATTGAAATTATTGATGGAGAAGGGAGGCAAATTGGAATAACTTGCGATGATCATTTGACCATCAAATTCAAGACAATCCTCATTGATGGCCGTTTGAGCATCAAATTTAAGCTAGTCTTTGTTGATGATTGTTTAGCCATCAAGTTTAAAACACTTATGCAAAAGACACTAAAATATTTTTATCACCAAAATATGAAGTATTAATATATGAAATTTGGGATTTTTGGACCTTCTAGACTTAATGGTGGGGTCTAACTTGACCCAACCAAAGAGGAAACCCCACAACTAATATTTTTATTAGTTTTTTTTACTCTCTAATTCATCATTTGCTGCAAGAGAAGAGCATGCTCAACTTTTTTAGATCCACTAAGACTTGCAACCTTGCAATGGCTCATGCATAAATCACTCTTAAATTTGAGAAGTGGATTGCAAATTTGAAATCCTCATATCTTGTAAAAGCCGATAGCTAAAGTTGATACCATGTTAGAGTCACTAAAAAATTAAAGCTCCTGAGATAACCTTCTACAAGAAAGAAAAACAAGAGCACAAATTTGCAACAATAGATGCAAAATATATTAGATCAATATGATCAATGAATCGACCACACTACCCAAATGTACATATGAGATCTTGATTATGTAGGCAAGGTTGAAAGATAGGACTAGCTAGGATGATGACAAGTATCTTAATCTTATATCATGTGATAATTAGGGGATAAGATCACATGTGTGCAAGGGGCTTCTACAAAAATTCCTAACTCGCTAAGTATACATAACATGTGAACCTGTGTGAATAAGGCCTAACTAGTAACTAGTTAGATAATGTTATTTGTTCACACTAAAAGGGGGAAACCAGATAAGAAACACCTTGGTTTACACCAACAAAAATTCTTCAAACATGACAACACATGGTAGCATATTGTTGCTTATACTCTATGAAAAAAATGTCTAATAGAAAGGAAAAATAGAACATTGGTTCAAATAACACATTGCATGTTGTAAATCCAAAGGCATGCATGACAAATTTAGCTGAAAAATGATTTCTTTTTGAAAAAAAAAAAATCCTTCTAATACTATTTGAGATATGACATCTCAAAAATAGTGGTGTTTTCAAAATTATATTGTGATTCACTATTGAATTTTCAAGAGTATCGCTTGGATTATATTCTTATTGAGAAAAATAGTTAAAGCTTGATCAAAAGAATAAAAAGTACAACATGATGGGTTACTAAGAAGAATCCTTAGTCTATTAGTCACAGAAACCTACTATATGTAAAATGATTATTAAAAGTGAGGTTGCATTTGATGAGGTGACACTATTTGAGGAGGTAACTAAGTGTCTCCATCCTCATATTCAAATCATTGGTGGAGACGAAAAAGGGGCACCTTTTCCTAGATTGGAAAATTGTTGTGCGTATAGAAATTTCTTGTAAGGTAATGTGGTTAATCATGGGGATAATATATCATTTGAAAATTCAATTGAGTGAGACTTGGGTGTTTGTAGACTTTGTACCAATGATGGGAACGATTTTATCAATGAGGAATCGCCTACCTTCTAAGGGGTATTTTTACACCAAGATAGACCCCTTTTACCCTTAGCAATATTGAGAGGTATATCCCACATCATGGTAGATATGGAGTGAAAAAAGGTACCCATAGTGATCCTTGCACTACTATACGAGATACAAGGTACAAGGATCATGAAGCTTTCATAAAGGTGCAGAGATGCTTGCCTTCACATGTAATGCAAATGGATGAAAGGCAAGCAATACAGAGGGGCAAAAAAAATTTCCACATTGCTCAATCAATCACAATTTGCCATTGGAAGGAATGTTGGAGCCTCTTTTTTCTTTTCAGCATGAATGCCAACTAAATTGATTTTTTTGAGATAATGGGGTTATGTAAAAGCAATCTTATCAGGTCACATTGAGCTGCCAATTATTATGGTATACCTTTGGGTTAGATTCATCCTGTGGTGATACTATGATATTTATTTATTTTGTTTCGAATGTGGTCTCATAGAATCCAACATATAAGTAGAATACAAAAATAAATCGTGCCAAGAAGAATATAGTCTCATTCAATTGAATGTTCTGCTATGATACAAATTATTTGAGAAAATGATGAGCATACAATTGGCATCTGAATCGCTTGGTAAAACACCTTACGAAAATGTCTGGAAATCATTAGTATATTTGGTAACAAAAATGTTGTTATTTATTCCTCAATACTTTCTTGCTTTGTGTTTTTGCGTGTGAATCAAATTTTCAAATTTGTTCCATGTGCATCATTTGTAAAAGATAACAATGTGAGCTAAAGAGCCACAACATGGAAGCTCTGTTCTATTTTGTCATGCTAGTCATTGTCATGCTACAAATAATGTTGGAAATCAATTGATGTGCGACGGCACAATGAAAAATTGGATGCTCGAGAGAGCAGTTCTCCATGTTCTCAACACCCTCAAATGGATAATCAAGACTTACAGGCTATGTACTTCTGTATGCAAGTTCTATTGCTTGCAAACAAGAGATGATTAAGCATAATTTTCTTAGAGATTAACTGGATCTGGAGCTCCTCAGATGGATTGGCAACGTTTCCTATCTGCCTAATAAGAAAGCGGATGAGATGTCAGAAGAAAGAATCAAGATCTTCATGAATTTACCATTTGCAAAGATAATGGATCGATTGTCGTTTCCTTGAACATTTTACAGTCAAATCACTCAAATAAGTTGCAGTGTCATCATCCTCCTTGCATGGTGCCATCTAGACAGTTGCTTCTTTGAACTAAAACCACCATTGGCTATGATTTCATACCCTGGTAGTTCACGAGTATGGATACTAAGATGAAAACCACTCATTTGCTATTTCTGAGCATCTTACAAGGCCTAGAACGCTAAAGTTCCTTTTTCCCAAATTTCTGCAAGAAACTTACATTTGGATGACAATAAATGCTATTATAAATCATGCTTTGTTTCTTTATGAATATTGCTGCCATAGGACTGACTGTTAACTGATATTTGTTATTGATTTTCCAATATTTGGTTGGCCTTCCTTCATTGGGCTCTTGTCATGTAATGAAGATTCTGCTTCACCAACCTCAGAAAATGTATTTGGAATTTCTTTGACTACATCAAGATGGCTATTTGGTTCTGATAACACTGGTGCATTAACCACCATCCCCACTATTACAGTAATATCATCCAGCTTCCCTCCTGCAAGACAAGGCAACTGCATGATATTCAAAAATAATAATAAAATCAATTAACTTTGCCAGCATATAGATGACATGTACAAAAAATGAAACAGGTTTCAAACAGCATGCTTGCCATGCCTGTAAATTTCATCCCAAGTAGCTTCTTCCACATCGGAATGTCATGTCCCTGTACTTAGATTTGCAGTCAGCAATAGAAAAGTAATATACTTAAATTTTAGGTTCGGTTTCAGAACAACTTGATTTAGTTATGAACTCTATTTTTTATCAATTCTACATTTCCTAGTGGTCATTCAAAGCATGAATTCTAAGAAATTGCTAGTCATGCCTGGATTCTGGCCTCCAAACAGTAAGGCGACTCAAATGTTCTATCCCTCGCATGTGTGCTTGCAAGATCTGCTAATGCATGTGCTGAGACAACAAAACAATTTTTGAAAAAAATAGAGAGTATATAATTAAATAGGTATAAAAGCAAGGAATAAAAGAGAAGCAGAATATGCAGCCTTACCTGCCTTTTTAACAAATTCTGGCTCAGAACCTCCATACCTACTAATCACACTTTCTATTTCATGGTCAAAAACATTGTCGAAAAGTCCATCTGATCCCAGGATAACAATGTCGCCCTCCATTATATCTGTGCTGTACACCTGTTTTGTACATGAATAGAATTCTTTGTATCAATTTTGGACAGATTTTAAAAGAACTGAAGAATGTGCACAATTGATCAAAGTAGTCAATGGCACCATAAGCACATCTAATCAGAATAGGAATGTACCAGGGTAGAAAAGAACCCAAGAAGGAAAAACAGTGATTAAGTTAAAGATTCAATCACCAAAGCAATGAAAAACTAACACGAGGAGGTAAATCCACAATGGGTAAACACAAGCAATATAATAAAAATATAAATATACAGCCAAGCAAGGTGAGGATGCCCCAATGAAAGAAAAAAGCAGATGCAGACCAAAGCAAAGACCAATTCAGAAAGCAAGTGCAGTCACATGTCTGCACCAACACTCGAAGCAGGAGAAGAAAGACCACCAGCATCATCAGCCACCTCCATCTGATAATATCCATAATAAAACCTCTGAGCAATGTACAACTTCCTGTACCGTTTCAGACTTCTGTTTTTAATCCATTAAAATATCAACTTCTATTTTAAATGAACCACATCTTCTTGATGAATGTTACTCCCTCTTGATATTCAAAGATTCCATCCAGCTTTAAGGATCCTAAGTTCAGTGGCAGTAGTGCGTTTGAGGTGTTTTGTTCTTGTTTTGCTAATATCATCCCAAGGTCCTGCTTTAAAGGTGGATCTCATTTGTCCTTTTACCATTAGATACTCAATTGCCTCCCAGTTGATCAAGTTATTCCTTTGTAGCTTCTTAAACTTGATAGGTCAATTCTTCAAGGAACTAAAATAATAAGAAAACCTAGAACCAGTTTTTGAATCCTTTTCAGTGAATCATTTGATACGCACAATTTTTTATTTATTTCAAAATCTTCTGCTGGCAGTTACCTGCAAACAATTTAAAAGTTATTTTGGCGTTTGGTGGCTTCAAAAACACCTTCAATTAAGATTGGTGTCTTGCACTTAACTTCTGATCTGGTGAGTCATTTCACATTCTTCTTTCTAGTTATCGACTTCTAAACATTTTTCTGCTTAGCAAGTTTTTATTATCCCATTTACAGACCTTCCCTTGTATCAAATTCCATATCCAAACCTCATCAAAATGCCTCCCAAACTTCCATCCTCCAGTCCTTGATTTGTATGCTTTCCTTGTCTTCTTCAATTTCTATTAATGCTCAAATTCTCTTCCAACTCCAAATCCCAATGATTTGCGCCAATTCTTTTCATCTTTCCACATTTCAATCCATGTAGCTTTGTGAGTTATCGTCCTTAATGTCTTTTGTGATCCCAGTCATGTGCCCTCTGCCCTGAGGCCAACTATGGCCCATTAGCCAAAACAAAAAGAGTTTTTTAACACTGGTCCCATTTTTAAAAACAAAAATAAAATTAATTCAGTCAATCTTTGGTGAAAGACATTTTCTTTGCGAGTTGCTTTCTTTTATATGTTCGATGAATATAATTTATGGGATCTTGCTGATTCGTAGATATCCGTCCAATATAAGGAGTTTAATATTAATATTAATGCTGCTGTCCAGCATTTGTTATGTATCAATTTGACTTATGTTCAATATTTGCAGAGTGGTTTAAAGTTAAACTACCAATATTGAATTTTGTCATAGCTGTTCAGTTTTGGTTATGGTTGTGTAGTAGCTATTGCTTTATATTTCTTAAACATTCCAGTTGCACAAATTAGACAATATGTGATGTCCCCGATATAATTAAATAATAAATCTAATTATTTTATTGTAAGGCCCCAGATTTAATAACAAATCTTTCGGGCCCTTTTATTTAATTAGTCTAGGCAAGTTTTGGTTGGTCGTGTCGGCCCGTTTGTAACCCTTCGGGAAGTTTCCCGGAGCCCATATATATGGCCGTGTTAGTCATTGTTGGAGGTATGCGAATTTTTGGTATCTTTTCTCTATTGTGTGAATTCCTGTTGGAGTTCTATTATCCGCCATTTCGGAGGTGAAAGACCCTCCCTATTTGGTATTTTGCAGTTTCGATGAGGTTCACCTCTCACCCTACTCTGTCATTGTACTCATTCCGGATCTGGCAAATCTTGAATTTTATCATTGTTTACTTTCTACAGTTGCATCTCTATTAATCTGGTTCTCCGGAAGATCACCACAAAAGCTCACCGTACCTTTGCACCACCGAAAGACCTCCTTGTCACCACCATACGGCCTCCTTTTGGCCACATCGTACACCTTCCCCACCATTGCACAACCCTCTTGTGCTCCACCGTACAGTCTGTTTGGCATCACCGTACGACCCCTCCCTCACACCGTACGAACACTCCTTCCTCTCCACCGTATGCCCCTTCACCCACACCACCGTACGACTTCCCTTCATCGTACGGTCACCCAACCTCACACCACCGTACGGCCTCTCCACCGTACAGCAGCCCCCTCCACTCCACTTCGTACAGCCTTACTGGTGCACCACCGTACGGCCAGTTGTTGAATAGTTTGGGAACATTACAGTGGTATTAGAGCCTGTGATCTTGCCAGCCTGTCGTGTAGCGGATGCAAGTGTACACCAGAAGGAGGTACTTTTCAGCCGATCGAATGGGCGAGCCACAATACCCTACAAGAGAAGTCATGGCACTATTAAGGGAGCTAACCAAAAGCCAAGCTCAACTAAACAACACCCTAACAACAGGTGAGCAACAACAACAAATCATGGAGGAAACCTTACGACAATTGGCCTTGGGTAAAACGAATGGAGAACAGAATGGACAGGGCGATGATTCGGTCACGGGAAGGTCAAACGTCCAACGCTCACATTCACGGCCGCTGATGCCGACTTTTCCTCAAAAATCAGAAGCACCATGGGGGGAGCCAGAACCCACCTTTCAGGAGATGCAAGCACAGTTGAGTCAAGATTGGAGGGATGCAAATCTCAAAGGGGACATATCCTTCAAGGATTACGTGGAGCTCCGGATGAAATACTCGGGCGGCAGAAGTCGGGGCCATTATGGACACTATAACAATGACATCAAGCGAAAGGTTGGCAAGATCAATCTGTCATCCTTTGATGGGGCCGGAGCTACCTTGGCACGTGCCTGGGTTCAAAAAGCTGATACTTACTTCCAACTCAACTCGATGCCTGAAGATGAAGCTATCAAGTTTGCAGCACTCCACCTGGAAGGGGTCGCGCATGAATGGTGGCACCATGGAATGGTCACTCTTGGCCATGACCAGATAACTTCCTATGTCGAATTCACAGAGAAGCTCATAGATCGATTTGACGGGAAGGATCCAAAACTCAATTTCAAGGAGTTGGTGCAATTGAAGTAGTCGGGATCTGTGGATAGTTTCATCACAGAATTCCAGAGACTATCCGTGTTAGTAATTGATATCTCAAAACGAAGATTGGTGGTCTTGTTCATGGACGGATTGATGGAACCACTAAAAGGTTGGGTGAAAGGGTTCAACCTTAGCACGCTTACGGAAGCAATAAAAAAGGCTCGTAACATGGCAACATCTTCCTCTTTCAAGAGTTTTGCGCATACCAAACCACCTTTCGTTCCGAGGGAGAAGGATAATAAACCCTATCCAAAGGGGTCATCGCTCGATGAAGCCACAAGACAGGAACTCAGAAGGAAGAAGCTGTGTTTCACCTGCAAAGAACCATGGGAACCTGGACACCGATGTTTGGGCAAAGGAAAGATTCACTATATTGAAGTGATGTCCGATGGAGAAGAGGAGCATGAAGGAAGCGAAACCCCAAGGGAAGAATCGACCGAAGAAACCAGCTTGGCGGAGAGAATCTCCACATTGGTTCAGAGGGGGGGCGTCATTGCCACACTGGCGGGTACCCCAAGGTGCAGTGTATTTAGAGTACGTGGTACACTACAAGGGAAACGAGTTCTTGTTATGCTCGACAGTGGAGCCTCGCTCAACTTCATAAACTCATCACTTGTCAACCGAAGGGGCTTGTGTACAAAGGAGCATGAAGGGTTCGATGTCAAGGTGGCAGGAGGCAATCTCCTATCATGTACTCACCTGGTTCCGCAACTGAGCATCACCATGGGAAATTACACGGTGACCGATGATTTCTTTGTTGTGGATCTGGATGACATGGATGTCATATTGGGCATTCAATGGATGGAGACCCTCGACTAGTACAAATAGAGCTTCAAAAGGATGGAGTTCTCATTCGAGGTGGATGGCAGGAGGGTGGTTCTCAGGGGAATGTCGAATGGCGGCCCAAGGGAGATTTCCGCCAAAAGGATGGAAGCCATCTTCAAACATGATGAAGTAGTTTGGGCAACACATTGTTTGATCTCAACAAAACCTGTGAAAGGGCAACCGACTTACTACCAGGATGAGGAACTTCAGTCGGTTCTGGATGGGCATAGCTTGGTCTTCGCTGATATTCCACCTGGTATACCCCCACACCGAGGGTTTGAGCACACCATCGAGTTGGAGGAGGGAGCCAAACCTGTTATCACCACACCCTATCGCCACCCGAAGAAGTTCAAAGATGAGATAGAGAAAACGATCCAGGAACTCCTCGATAAAGGATGGATCCGACCCAGTTCTAGCCCCTTTGCATCCTCGGTGGTACTGGTGAAGAAGAAGGACGGGACTCTCAGAATGTGTGTCGACTATCGTGCACTAAACAAGAAGACTATCAAGAATAGGTACCCCATTCCTAGGATCGATGAGCTATTGGATGAACTACATGGCGCCATCTATTTCTCCAAGATTGATCTCCGCTCCGGCTACCATCAGATCCGTATGAGGAAGCAAGATGTGGAAAAGACGGCTTTTCGTTGCCATTACGGACACCATGAGTTCTTGGTCATGCCGTTTGGATTAACCAATGCTCCAGCCACTTTTCAGTCCTGCATGAACCACATCTTCAACAAGCAACTGCGTAAGTTCCTATTGGTATTCTTCGATGACATACTCATTTATAGCAAGACCTGGAAGGAACATGTGGGGCATTTGGATGAAGTATTGGGGATTATGGAATCGCAATCACTGTATGCCAAAAGGTCCAAATGTGAATTTGGAATGACCGAGGTCCTGTACTTGGGTCACGTCATTAGTGCCCAGGGGGTACAAGTTCACCAGGAGAAGATTCAGGCCATTTTGGATTGGCCTCCACCCAAGACTCTCTCGGAGTTGCGCAGATTTTTTGGTTTGTACAGTTATTATAGAAGGTTTGTGAGAGGATTTTCACAGCTTGGGGCACCACTTACAGATCTGACAAAGAAAGGATCCTTCCATTGGAATGCGCAAGCGCAACAGACCTTCGACAAATTAAAAAAAGTTATGAGTACGTGTCCGGTTCTGACACTACCAGACTTCACTCGCCCTTTCATCTTGGAGTGCGATGCCTCGGGGGAAGGCATTGGAGCGGTGTTGATGCAAGACCGTCACCCCATTGCATTCGAGAGCCGAAAGCTCTCGGGAGTTGAGCGATTATATTCCATCTATGACAAGGAGATGCTCACCATCATACACGCACTAACGAAGTTTCGGCAGTACCTCGTCGGAGCAAAGTTTGTTGTGCGAACAGACCACAATAGCTTGTGATACTTCTTGGAGCAGAGGGATCTGAATGAACGACAACAGAAATGGGTGAGCAAAGTCTAGGCATTTGATTTCGACATTGAATATGTGAAGGGAAAGAATAACGTGGTTGCTGATGCCCTCTCAAGAAGGCCTACCATACGTTCTTTATCTCAGATTTTGGCGGATTGGAAGGAATACCTGTTGGTTGAATACTCCAAGAACACTTTTGCCTACGAACTGATGGATGGTCAAGTGCAGGATGACCGATACAAGGTGGTTGACGACATCATTTATTACAAGGACATAATTTATCTAGTACCCGAATCCAAGATGAAGGAAAAGGTTTTGAAAGAATTGCACGACTCTCCCTTGGCTGCTCACCCGAGATACTTGAAAACCTACAGACAGATCCGTGAAAGGTTTTCCTGGAAGGGGCTTAAGAACGACATCCTATAGTATGTGCGGGAATGCTCCACCTGTCAACAGAACAAATCTGAGCATAACCTACCGGCCGGACTGCTACAACCACTGCCAATTCCCGACCAGAAATGGGATAGCATCTCGATGGATTTCATTACTAGACTCCCCAGAGTGCAAGGAAAGGATTGCATTTTTGTCATAGTTGACCGATTGACCAAGTATGCACATTTTTTTTCCATCCCCACAGGATATCAAGCAGTTCAAGTAGCCGAGTTGTTCTTCTGTGAGGTGTTCCGCCTACATGGTTTACCACAAAACATAGTCAGTGACAGGGATAGCCGTTTTTTGAGTACCTTCTCGATGGAGTTATTTCGGTTGGCAGGAACCTAGTTGTCGCCCAGCACGAGTTACCATCCGTAGACAGACGGACAGACCGAGATTGTGAACAAATGGCTGGAGGGTTATCTCAGGAACTACGTCTCAGCGCAACAGAAGGCTTGGGTTCGCTGGTTACATTTGGGTGAACATTGTTACAACACCACTTATCACATGTCGATAGGCATGCCACCTTTCAAAGCACTGTATGGTTATGAACCTTCTTCATTTGTTGACCTGGCATTGGGAGACAGTCGTGCACCGATGGCCAAAGATTGGCTTCAGGAGAGTTTAGACATCCTGACATCTCTCAAAGACAACCTGCAGAGGGCTCAGAACCAGCAAAAGATGTATGCTGACCGACACCGGATTGAGCGGAATTTTGAGGTTGGTGATCTGGTTTACCTCCGACTTCAACCGCATAGACAATCCTCCTTGAAGACAAGTGGTAAGGAGAAGCTGAAGCCACGTTTCTATGGACCCTACAGAGTGGTTCAGTGAGTGGGTGAAGTTGCCTACGAGTTGGAGCTTCCTGAGGGGAGTCGAATTCACAATGTTTTTCACGTGTCATGTCTGAAGAAGGCCGTCGAGTAGCGCGTCATAGTGTCCAGGGATCTGCCACCCATCAACGAAGAAGAGAAACTAATTCTGGAGCTGACAGAGATCATCGATGTCAGAGAAAAGAGGTTGAGAACACGCACAGTCAAAGAGTTCCTTATACGCTGGAAGAATCTACCCACCGAGGATGCCACCTGGGAAGGCGAGCAAATTCTGGAGCATCCAAGTCTGCAATTGCTTGAGGGCAAGCAATTTTTGGCCCGGGCAGACTGTGATGTCCCCGATATAATTAAATAATAAATCTAATTATTTTATTGTAAGGCCCCAGATTTAATAACAAATCTTTCGGGCCCTTTTATTTAATTAGTTTAGGCAAGTTTTGGTTGGTCGTGTCGGCCCGTTTTTAACCCTTCGGGAAGTTTCCCGGAGCCCATATATATGGTCGTGTTAGTCATTGTTGGAGGTATGCGAATTTTTGGTATCTTTTCTCTATTGTGCGAATTCCTGTTGGAGTTCTGTTATCCACCATTTCGGAGGTGAAAGACCCTCCCTATTTGGTATTTTGCAGTTTCGGTGAGGTTCACCTCTCACCCTACTCTGTCATTGTACTCATTCCAGATCTGGCAAATCTTGAATTTTATCATTGTTTACTTTCTACAGTTGCGTCTCTGTTAATCTGGTTCTCCGGAAGATCACCACACAAGCTCACCGTACCTCTGCACCACCGAAAGACCTTCTTGTCACCACCATACGACCTCTTTTTGGCCACATCGTACACCTTCCCCACCACCGCACGACCCTCTTGTGCTCCACCGTACGGTTTGTTTGGCATCACCGTACGACCCTTACACTGTACGACCCCTCCCTCACATCATACGAACGCTCCTTCCTCTCCACCGTACGCCCCTTCACCCACACCACCGTACGACTTCCCTTCATCGTACAGTCACCCAACCTCACACCACCGTACGACCTCTTCACCGTATAGCAGCCCCCTCCACTCCACTTCGTACAGCCTTGCTGGTGCACCACCGTATGGCCAGTTGTTGAATAGTTTGGGAACATTACACAATACAAGAATTACATTTTTTCTAATGAAATTTCAGAAAGGGACATTACAGAGAGCCTATTTTTAAACCGCTTTAGTTATTGTATTTTATTAGTTGTTTTAAGATAAATTTACTTTAAAGTTCATTTCTTCCCACTTTTTCTATAGCTTGTGAATAGATTTGCTTTAAAATAATTCTTTTTGGCATATTTAATTATTATTCTCAAACCTCTAAAAATTTACTCATTGTAACCTATAAATAAGTGCCTTTGGCACAACACATTCTTTATGAATGACAGTGGGTGCTACACTAATGCTGCTAAAATACCACTCCATGTGTTATCTCTATGTCACTTTTACTATGTTTATAATCTCACAAATTTAATTGAAAGTAGATATTATTAAGTCAAGCTTTGCGTTGATGGTATTCATCTAACTAGGTTGTAGCTTTGCATGCAACATAGTCTTTCAATTCTTAGAATTGTGTGTAGTTGAAACTATTAATTCTTCAAATCTTGTTTGCAGCAGATCATTGATCTCAACTTTTAGCCAACAAAAAGTTGTGTTTGATTGTGTTCAGATAGCTGCTTACCTTATTATTTGAAAATCTTACTTACAAGGCTTAAACCATTAACAATCTAGGGCAAAAACATAGGTACTTGGTCATTTTCATTGAAACAGACCCTGTCAATGAAATCTTGTATGGTCTGCATACCTATAAATCTTCTCTAAAGTTTTAGTTTAGGTTTAATTAGATATCAAAGAGCTTTCCCCTTGCAATTTGAAGAACAATTCTACAATACCCACTGTTTTGTTTTCGTGTTGTCTCACAAGAGACAAATTAAAACACTAACATGTTTACACATGGTAGAGATAATTAGTGCTCCATCGAGATTGGGAGATCCTCAACATGAAGTTTTATTCCCTCATGAATAATGTCATTAACATTCAGTCAATTTGCATGGAGAGACCCAATCATCTAAGCTTGGTGAAGCTATGTGATGTCAATAGCATTTATTGAAACAATTTGTCCTTCTGTCCATACGCTCGAGATGAAAGGGAAGTTCTAAGAACCATGGGATTTTTAATAGTCTTTATTAATGTGAAGGACTTTCATGTTTCTATAACCTGGCTGCACATGGCAGTGCAAGAGGTATGGTGGGGTGACATCTAAATATCAAATCTAATTGTTAACATCTAGTCTCAACCTCTTGCCAATCTTGATAGGAGTTTTTGAGGGCTAGGATTTGGAAAGTTTAGAGCTCATTGAGACACTACAAGATTTTTTTTCTAGGTTAATTAGATAAAATACAATAAAACAACATTTTTTAAAAGCATTTTAATATCTTAAAGCAACCTAAAAATGAATGTTAAAGCCCTAAATTGACTTAAGTGACTCAAAAGCCCTCATTAGATAAACACAACACAAAAACAATTACTATCATTTCAACTTCCCAATTTTCATTTTTCAAGCTTGTTTCAATGGTGAAGGATTGCAAATGCATAAAATGTGTAAGTTTTTTCAGATTGTTTCCAATTGTTTTCTGATTTTTTCCAAGATTTCTAGCTTATTTACAAACATTTTGAATGGTTTTATAAAATTTGTTAATCATTTATATTACTTTTAGATGTATTGTAGGATTGTATTTGTATTGTTGTTTGCTTTTTTGTTCTATTTTATTTTTCAAGCATATACCTTACAGTTACATTTTCAATATATTTTCCTTATCTTAAAATCCTTACAAAATGGTTGCTGCTAGTTCTAGTTTAGTGGGCCTAAGCATAGATAGTTTATTCAAGTTTTGACTGAGCATCACTTTTTTAGCAATATGTTATGATGATCGAGCAGCTTTTTGAAGGTGGGAGTTGTCTTTGGTGTTTTAGTTAGTGCCACAATGAATATAAGAGCTCATGTAGTTGATTGGAAGCTCACCTATATGCTACAAATAGTGAGGGAATTGAAGTTTTTTCCCACATAAGCAAATTCTCCAATATATAGAAGAACAAGATGAAACAAATATTTAGGTGAAAGCAAAACTAAAATCTTATCTACTATCAAAGAAAGGACCCTAGAAGCCACCAACAAGGACATCTCCAAAAGTGCTTGCCCCACACCCTTTCTTTGCAACATTGTCTTCCCAAGAAAACGATCATTTTCTTTACTGCAAAAGAGGCCTATTGGACAAGGAATTGTGCATAAGGTGAGGGACAATGCAGATATGCACATTGTGTGTTGCATTTACATCGATAGGTTTGCTTTCAACCAAGTGAGATTGCCATATTGGTAGGATATAGTGACAAAAATTAGCCAAACACCTTCGAGTTACATAGGTACCGTTGTGACCTTTTTCACACATCACCCCATTGCAAATGGGGACCCCCTTTGTTTTTGCGTTTTAGGGTTTTTGTTAGAGTCTTGCAACCTTCCCAACACCCATTTTGCCAGTTTTGTTAGTTTTGAAAGGTCTGAGTTTTGGAAGTCATAAGTCAATCTGTGCAAACCGTGATCAGAATAGAGTCAAGATGTCGTCAATGTGCCTAGAAAGTCCGAAGGACGAAGATTGCAATTTTGATTTAGGTAGATTTGGACAACTTTCTATTTTTGGAAAGTTTTGCTTTTTTGCTTTTCCTATTTTTTAGGAAGTTTTGTTTTTAGCACTTTAAGCATGATCCCCAAAATGGCTATTTTTAGAAAGTTTTTCCTATTTTTTAGGGATGCTTGCTTTTTCTATTTTTGGAAAGGGGATCTAGGGTTTGCATTATTGGTTTTGAGATTCACTGGAAATGATCAACAAATTCCTCCGAAATTCACGTTTTGTTCGAAAAAGCCAAATTCCTAAATTTTAAGGATCAGGAGGAATTCAAGGGATGATTGAAGTATGGTTTTCAAATTACAAGGCAATTCGAGGAGTATTGTTCAAGTTGTGAAGATTCGAAGTTTTGATCTCATGGTGCGTGGATTTCTTGAAGTCCATCCTCCTTGGTTCTTGAAATCCATGAAGTCCGCCTTGGAGGTGATAGCAATGAGTCATGAACTAAAGTCCGCCCCTACATCAGCATACACTTGGTGTATAACATGAACAAAGTCCGCCCTATCGAGAGGTTGAGTGCACAAACACAAGGGAGTCCTCCCTCCTTGGTCACATAAAGAACAAAGTCCGCCTTGGAGGTGTTAGGAAAGGTTTTGAAGTGCACAATGCAAGTGAAGTCCGCCTTAAAGCTAGATAGTGGCATGAACATTACAAAGTCTGCCCTTAACCAACATAAAGGTGCATATGTTTCACCAAGTCCGCCCTCACCTAGGTGCAAAGAATGAGTGAAGTCCGCCTAGAGGTATATGGAGTGCACAACCTTGATAAAGTCCGCCCTTTATCACTTGCAACATGGAATAAATCACATGAAGTCCGCCCTGCTCATTGGGAAAACAATTGCTGAAGTCCGCCCTGCCTTAAAAAATGTGATCAGCAAGGAAAGAAGTTCTTCAAGTCCGCCATGAAGAATGAGGAAAGAGAGGGTTGAAATCCGCCCAAGCTCAAAAATAATTAGGAAATATTTTGGTGAAGTCCGCTGGGCAAGAGGAAAGAATCTCCTAAAGTCCGCCCAACTATCAAGTATTGAAGTTCGAAGAAAGAATTAAATTTAGAAAGTTTTGAGATTTGGAAAGACAGAATTCATTTTAGAAAGTTTCAACATTTGGAAGAGAAGGAAGAGATGAGTTCGATTCATGAACTCAAATTAAAATTGGAAACTTTCTCAAGGAACTAAACTCAAACTAGAAACAAAATCAGAACTTTCCCAAGTGACTGAGTTCAACTGAAATCAAAATAGAAACTTTCCTAAGGAGATTAAACTCAATTGAAAATAGAAATGACAACTTTCTTATTGAATTCAAAGACTGAAATAACTTTGGAAACAAATCCAGTTCGAATTTGGAAAGACCAGCTGTGTTTCCAATTGCAAAAATTCGAACTACTTGAAGGTTTATACAAATGGCAGATCATTCATTCATTTCATTCATTGTGAAAGTTCGAACTTGGAAGAGCAAGACACAAGAGGAGGAGAAGATTTTACGAGTTTTTGTACAGATTTCAAGAGGATTTCGAAGGTTTTCAAGAGCATTTCAAAGACATTCCAAGTATAGATTCAAAATTTTCTGAGATTCTGAATTTGACAGGGGTATTCAAGGCAGGTTTATTGAGTTTTCAATCTGGTTTTCAAATTTTAATGAAGTTTTCAGGGACTTGGTCTAATTTTCACATATTTTCCAGGATTCGAATCTGATTTCAACATTTATTTCACAGATTTTGGGACTAAGTTATTCATTTTCAGATTAATCAAAGACAGATTTCACTCCCAAACCTTCAAAACAGATTGAATTTTCAAGGGTTTCTAAAATTTCTAAGTGTTCGCAGCTTGTTAAAGGCTAAAAGAGTTGAGGAATTGGAGTAAGAGGGACCAAAATCAGTGCACTCTGCCATCAAACCTTCAAAATTTGCACTCAAAGATAGAACCTTAACTTAATTTTCCTTTGGTTTTGCAGATCATAAATGGCAGCTGAAGGCGGGATCATCGCAAAATACACAAATGGAGTTTCAAGCCAAATTCAGAATTGAAGACAAGTCCACGAGCAAGGTTCGTCCAAGCATGAAGATGGCCAAAATTTTGCTTAAGTATGAGAAATACTTCACAAAGGGATTCTTCCCCAAATTCGAGGCACTTGATAGAATTTCAGACTTCTTGAGGAATTTCATCCATAATACCAGACCTATGGAAGCAATCAAGACAACTTCTTGAAGGATTTCATCTCTTGAAGAATTAAAGACAAGATGGTGACAAGAAGAATCAAATTTCCATACTTAGACAATTTCTTGACACAAATTGGAGAATTCAGAGAGGACATCCAACACACTAAAGTGGCACCTCGTCATCTTCCAACCAATCAGATTGTTCCAAGTCAACATGGCCAAGTTCGATGAATCTGACTTATCCACAAAAGCTTCTAGAGGGCACACTTCACAATGTAGCAACCTTCTATTTTTATTATTGGTTCATATTTAGCAAGAAGGACAGGTGTCTCCAAATGTAATTTTCTCATTGGTCGAGGGGTAATTAGTTTTAGGAAACCCTAATTAGGGTTTTTTCTTTCAATCTAGGCCCTTGATCACTATTTGATCTCGGCCATTGAAAAAATTTGTGTGCCTATATAAGGTTGCCTCCTCTCATTTGGAGAGTGTGAGGTTTTTGAAATATTGTTGCAAGAAGGTCATTTTCAGATAATACATTACTTGTGTGCTTTCTCTTAAGGCCCTGTAATCTCTTTTATCTGAATGATTAGCAAGGTTTTCAATTTCTTCAACACAATAGTTTAGATTTTATTTCATGTATGTTAGATGAATGCAAGATCTAATAAGTATTGATTTGTGGTGAATCTCCCCTCATACTTTTGATGGACAGATGATTTTTGTTCATTGTGTAAAGTTAGTCTAAGCTTTCCTTTGTGTATGCTTAACTTCCGATCATAAGCACATCCCTTGAAGATTGCATCCGCTTTGTGTAGTTGTCCTAAGTGAGGCAAAACAAAGTGTGGTTATTGAGATCACCTGGTTGGTGCGGGAGCACCTAATGCAAAATTGGGTCAATAATGCAAATAGGGGTCTAATAGTATGTTTTTAATTTATTTGATGTAATAAGGTCATATTATGACCATTTTTGGTGAGTTTCTATCATGTAGAGTCATTTTTGATCAAGTTGAAGAGTCATGAGTTGTAAATAGGTAGTTGGAGAAGTTAGAAAGGGTGTAGGAAGTTATAAATAGGCCCTTTTGAATCATTTGTACGTGGTTAAGTGTGAAGGAATGTGTGAGGATGGTTTGAAGATGAAATGAATAAGAAACCTCATTTTTCTCTGTTTTTTTTCCAAAAATGTGCTTCTCTTTTGTTTGGTATGGCCTGTACAAACATGATGAGAGGTTGAGCCTTATATGGTTGGAAAGATAATTGAATTACAAAACTTATTCATTCTTATAGGGCAACAGAAAATGTCGTTTAAATTGTCTAATGATGGAATCTTTCCAGTCACCCTGTTCAGAAACTAAGTTTTTCCAGTGTAACAGTCCATTTTTTAGGATTATGTTCCAAAAAAACCCTATCCAATTCTGATATATGTTTTATAACTTCCAAATGGGTATCTAAAAATGGTTTTACATTTCTGATATGATTTTTATAGTGAAATTTATACCAAAAAACCCAATTTTCTGTTATAAATTAGTCTTCACGAGTAGATTAACCGTCATTATTTGAGACACATGTTCCAAAACAACCATACCTTTGTTTCACATATGTTTTGTAATCCCAAAAAGGGTATCTGAATATGTAATCAGTTTGTGAATATCTTATCGGCATCAAAAGTTATGCCATGTTTTGTAATTTGTGAGGGCTACTAAACTTAGGACAGGTTATGTGGAAAATTATGACAGTTAGAGGAATCAGTTTTTATGGGAGTTTCTAAGGTGTTGAAATGTTGTGTTTGGAAGGAGTTAAGGTGTCCCTGAAGTAGATTGAGTCATTTGAATATTAAATCCCTCGTTGTCATGGTTGCATGATTGGGTCATTGAGCCCATTGTTGTGAAATAAGCCTACTTGGTATGGATATGTTTTAATGTTGTTGAGTTTTGAACCCCACCTACCGCATCACTAGTCAATACCGTCTCTTGAATTCCTAGAAATAGATTAGAACTTCTAAACCCTTGTCTCCTTTTCAGTTTTTCCATGATCCAAGTGCCAAATGATAGAGCTTCATAGTCTAAACCTTCATTGTGAATTGAACAATCCAAGCGTAAGTCCCTTTGTGTATTACTAGAATATCCCAACGCCCATTGAGCTTATCCACACGTCAAGACCTGACAAAAGAAACCTTGGAATCGCCATATGATCTTCTAGCAATCTTAGCATACGCGGTGATTTTGTTCAAGAGAGGATAAATTATCTTTGGGTACTTTATTCTAATGTTCGGTATATGATAAAACGTACACCAACAAGTACTAGGTATAAGATGTGCAACACCACATTGGCAAAAGAAAAACACTTTGTTGAAACATTACTACAACTAATCAAATATTCATGGACCAAAACAATAGTGTCTATTGTTTATGATAGATGGAAAGATTGTAAGAACCGACCTTTAATTAAGGTCATTGCAGTGTGCCATAAAGAGGCATTGTTTTTTAAGACGACTGATTGTGAGGAGCAATTGAAATATGCAAATTTCATTGCCAAAAACCCTATAGAGACAATAGAGATGGTGTGTGCTAAAAATATTGTCTAAGACTCTAAGTCATGATGGAGAATGCTGAAAATTGTAGAGCAATAATATTCTTGGTTGAGGCAACATATGGGTACATTTTTTGGATGCCACGTACCATCCACCTTTCCAACTTGCTGATGCAAAGGACTGGCACAGTGGGTGAAGTAAATTTACAACAAAGGTGAGATTCAAATGTTCATTACAAACCACCATATGTTGCAAGCCATCTTCAAGTCCTCTGAATTGAGAATGTTGAAGCTACGCTAATGAAGTTTCAGTATATTTGTAAATTATATTAAATTTGCACTAACATTTTAATTATAAAATTATGACATGTCCACTTTTTGAATACTTTATTTTTCATACTATATCAGGTTTCTAAGACTTAATTTGCATCACACACAATTATCTTGAGACAACTTGTGAAATTGTGAGAGGCTTTGAGAGCCATTGTCGTTAACAACCTTTGGTGTGTGTGGAGGTAGACAAATTCACAAAAGACCCAAAAAATCAAATGATTGATCCTGGATCATGATTGGTGGGCTCATATGGATTATATCTTAAATCTCACTAAGCCCATCATGAGTATAATCAAGTTTCCTAATACAAAATGGCTACATTTGGGAGAAATGTATGATGGCATAGATGCCAAAATTGAAAAAACAAAGCACATAATAGCAACTAAGGAGAATGATCCCATAAAAACATTTTTCAAAAGGGTGCAAAGATTCATTGTTAATTGTTGGAACAACATGACCAAACCCTTGCATTTACATCGTTTCCCAAATATTACAAGACGAAGATAATTTCTTTGCCCAAGAGAGAGGCACCATATAGAGATGTAGAAGTTGTTAAGAGGTACAAGAATACGTTTTGAAGAATATTCCTAGATCTAGGTATGGAGGATACTATTATGGGTGAGTTTGGCAACATCATCTCATTAGAAAATCACAATCTTAGTTCTCTTTGAGACAAGTATAAGGATGTTCACCCATGGTGGCACTTCGATGGATAAATTTTTATTCTCCTCCAACCTCTTGCAATCAAAGTTCTATCATAGGTAAGCACTTTTTATTTTTTAACATTACTATAATTCTTCAGTAGCTCTATGTTGTGTTTTACAATTATAAATGTCCTATTGACTTTGTCTCCAATTTCAACAAGTTGTAAGTTCTTCCTCATCTAAGCAAAACTAGAGTACATGTGCTCCTTTATTCACTCAATTATGTGCAATTTGTTGGCTATATGAAAAATAGGAAACTTGGTCTATTGCATTCCAACTTGTACCCCATGTCACATAAGCAAGTTAACTACAAGCAAAGGGCAACCCAAAATTGGGATGTAACCCCTAAGTGTGCCAACTTAGATACATCTATTGCATAGCCTTCCACAAAAGCTTTTGATGATGAGAAGGCTCCTATGCAAGATGCAGATAGTGGGAGTTATACTGTAGTTGCTTATAG
The DNA here is from genome assembly GCF_030272615.1 of Cryptomeria japonica. Classification (NCBI taxonomy): domain Eukaryota; kingdom Viridiplantae; phylum Streptophyta; class Pinopsida; order Cupressales; family Cupressaceae; genus Cryptomeria; species Cryptomeria japonica. Next base: position 618,541,263 of record NC_081411.1, on the reverse strand, counting down.
TTCAAATGAACTAAGCGATGACATTGATGCTCACAATGAAGAGCAAAATGAAGATTATTGATTGTATTTTGTACTGATTTAATATATAACTATAAAATTAATTATATTTATCATTGTCAAATATAGTTTCAATTTTGTATATATATATATATGAGAGAGAGATAGATAGATAGCCATATCAAACCCAAGAAAACAAAAATTCATACCAACAAACCTATACCTAAAGCACCCACTTAGACAAATGGTATAAACTAAATATAAAAACCACACTATATATCAATAAATATTTTTGTAGTTATGTTCTATACCCTAAAATATATGTATTATGCATTTATGAATAATTGAATATATATACAATTTCTATAATTGTTGAATCTATCAATATCTATATTAGGGGATCTTGAAAAAAAATTGTATTTGTAACTCATACCGTGTCCATGTCTAACATGTTATCCATTTCCATGCAACTCTGGTCCCAAGGCCCTAGGATTCCCCAAAGTTTAGCCATTTTAAGTTAACATTGCAAATGATAAGTAAATATAACTTGCTAACTATTAATTGTCATAGGAACAAGAAGGAAAAGATTTTAGGTCATAAAATTAGTGACAATAAATAATGTCATTAAAAAATAGATAAATTGTTCTCAACAAAATATGCTTCTCAATTTTCATTAGTGATCCACGAGACACATCCCCACAATTCCAAGACAAGGACATCCCTCTGCCGCATCGCCATCTCCGCCAGGACAGTGGGGATGCCCAAGCATCTCCCACTGTTGCTAGGCCTAGAATGTGCATCCAATTAAAAATAAATAAAAATTATTGGAATCAATGCCCAAGGCCAAACCCTAATGGCCAATGGGCCTCACCAATGCCTCCCAAACCTATAAAACACCCCAAAATCTTCATTTTTACTCACAAATTCATTTCAATAGAAGGTTGAAGAGAAGCAAAAGAGTGAGTGGAGTGAAAGAGAGAGTAGAGTGTTACAAGTGCAAGAGGGGTGAGAAGGAGCAAGAAGAAGAGGAAGAAGAGGGATTCTACAACAAGTTGGAAAGATTTTTCAAGCATAAGGTAGGATTCTATGATTGTTTTTTTAAAACAAAATTATTAGTTACATATTCATATTTTAATTTTATTTATAATTTCATAATACATATGCATGGCTGCAAGTGCATATTCATTGTTCAATGTTCGTTGTTCATATTGTCAACAAGATTCAACATTGAAGATTGAAAATAAAAATAAAATATTCATAGACGTGGCTGTCATATTTTTTATTTTTTTATTTAAGTTTACTGTTTTACAAATTGAAATTAGTAGTTTAAATTTTATATGTTCAAATTTATTATTTTCCAAACTAGGATGAAACTTTTTTGTATCCTCTACTTTTGTGCTTTGTGCGACCTGAAGTAATAAAAATAAAAGTAAAATCCTTGGTTTACAAAGATTAAGAACAAAGATTTTTAATAGTGTATCCTTCGCTTTTGTGCTTCATTTGACCTAAAGTAAGAAAAACAAAAAGAAAATATGTGTCTTAATCCTTTGCATTATGTTTCATGTATAGTCTAAGCTTTTAATTTTAAAATTAGAAACTTATAAATTTTATATCGTTTATTGCAGTGTCACAATGAGTTCTCATGGCATGAGTGAGGATTAGGTTGAGGTTCAAAGTGAATGTATTGAATCCAATTATGCACCTAAGGTTGCGGTTGAGAGGGGTGACCATGATGTTGAAACCCAAACCACCAGTTCCATGGCAAGTGTAGCCGCAAGTATGATTTGCCCCTCCATATTACTGACAGATTTTGCTCAAGGTCCCTTTGATGGTAAGTCTCCTTTGGAACAATTTGCAACAAAATTACAAAGCACACCTAGGTCATCTGGGGGCACAAGGTTATGGAAATGTCACTTTTGCAGCCTTGAATTTCAAGGAAGCATTACCAAAGTTCATGCCCAGCTCCTTCATATCTAAGGGATATAAGTTTTGGGGAGACCAGAAAACCTGAAATTCAAGGCTGAGATATGTTAGGTATGGGTCGTCAATGATGAAGACAATGCAATTGCACCTGTATTTTCTTTTTTGTCTTAAAGGTCAATGGGTCATCAAATCCAACCACATAGTTCTACTTCTACTTTGCAAAGGCAAGTTGCACATATGTTGAGTTCTACTTTAGGGGTCCATACAACAGAAGCTAGGGGAAATGCAAGTTGACAAGTGGTACTCCTAACCCAATAGTTGAATTATTCAATGTGCAAATGAAGGATGATGGAGATGATGCAATTGGAAAATTCTTCTTTGCCAATGGTATTCCATTCCATGTGGCTTGGTCTCTTTATTATAAGGAGGCGATGACGATGGTAGCAAGGGTAGGACCATCATATGTGCCACTAAGGGAGACAAAATTGAGGACCACAATCTTGGATAACTAATTCCAAGATAAATGTGTTAATGGAGAAGATGAAGGAATGTTGAGTGGCAAGTGGATGTAGTATAGTCATGGATGGGTGGACGGACATTAGACATTGTCCACTTATCAATATCATGGTTACATGTTCAAAGGGCCCATATTTTCTTAATGTAGTTGATTGTTCAGGGCATCGCAAAGGTGTTGATTTTTAGTTTTAGAACCTCAAGGATACTATTGAGGAGGTTGGGCCACAAAAAGTGGTCCAAGTAGTGACGATGTGGCCCATGTGTGCAAAGATGCAGGGAAATTAATTGAGGCTGCTTATAGACATATTTGGTGGACTTGTGTGAATGCCATGAACAATACACTCAAGGATATGGGAAATATTGATTAGATCAAAGCAATGGTCACTAATGGCAAAGATGTGCAGATGCTTATCTACAACCACCACACTTCAAATGCACTCTTTAGGACATTCTCTAAGAAAGAATTCTCAAAACTTGTTGAGACTAGATATGCATCCTATTTCATTCTCTTGGAGAGAATGCTTGAGTTGCAAGAGCCTTGCAACAAATGGTTATGACAACAAAATGGAATTAGTGGCCCAAGTCCAAGATAAAGCAAGGGATGGGGGTGAAGGTTGTAGTGAAGAATGATGTTTTTGGGGTGATGCAAAATATATCGTCTCCATCATTACTCTAGTTTTTGAGTCATTAGATATGGGGATGCCGATGCACCTAACCTTGGAGAGGTGTATGAGTGCATTGATATTATGCTTGACCAAATTAGGGCTATTGTCACGTTCCCCCATTTGTAGTAGAAACAATCAATATGATTTTTGCCATATAATATGTTAAGATTATATTAAAATTATATTATATCACATTGATAAACAAAAAAAGATATCTTGTTATCAATTTACATATTGAATTTATATTTGAATTGTACATTAATATACATTCTATACATTGAATAATGTTATTATATTTACAATATACATTTTATTAATGGTGCATTAACAATATATATATATATATATATATATATATATATATATATATATATATATATATATATATATATATATATATATATATATATATATATTATACCTTAACAAGTGCTGAACAATGCCGTTCTTAAAGCATTTATTATACTTGACTGATTTCCTTAGAAGCCGATAATCTTCCTCAAACAGTGGGTTGACTAGGCTGACCTCCACATCGGTTCATGCAGGGTCCCAATGAGTAGAAGGGTAGCGACTCTTCATAAAAGAAGAGCCACCAAGTAGAACCATTGTGGCTTTTCACCATGATATGGGGGAAGGATAAATACCATCCCCCCCTTGTGCCAATCGGGGGAGGAGAAAAGAACAAGGATCGGGTCTGCCAGCAAATAAAAAGAATAGTATGAGCAGTGACAGGTATGAATACAAAATACCTATGACTCTGATTTAACATTAAATATGTTAGCCAGTATTTTATATATATATTAAAATCAAATCTGTGCATCAATGAAAATAAATTAAGTGGATGTTCTTAATTAAAATTAATGACAATTAATATAATATAAGTAGAAAAGGCAAATTATATATCTCTATTCAAACAGCATTAAATCACAGCACTGTTAAACATAAAATATAAATATATACCTGCATATAAATCCAAGGATACATAATACAATCAAATTCGGTTTGCACAAATTATTGTAATGCTGTAAATATAAGGAATAATAAATTGATTGTAATGGAATAATGACAATAAATGATTAATACTAATACAAGTAATATTGACAAAAAAAGTTGATGATAATCCAATACAAGGCACTAACGTAATATAATGTAACATGGTAATTATGTCAGATATAATTGATTATCATCATGAGATGAATTGAATAAATATAATAAACGATTCATTGTAAATGAGGGACTCTCTCTTAAGTACGCCACTCCATAGTGGATGCCTAACATCTGCCACATGGAGCCAAGAGGGGTGAAGCATCTGCTCTTGGGCTTAAGAGGGAAGGTGGTTGTGATGAGGGGGAATGGCGATAGGATACCTCATTGGGTACGCCACTCCATGATGGATGCTTAAAACCTGCCATATGGAGCCAAGAGGGACATAGCATCTGCTCTTGGGCCTAGGATGGAGGATCTCTTGGACACCCTATCCAACTAGCCTACCCTAGTGTACTAAGGAATTGGATAACTGAGAACAGCAACTAACCTGCAATCTGATTTTGTCTAACAAATCTGACTTTGTCTAACAAATATAACAATCTAGTTTTATCTAATAAATCTAATACTAAGGGTAATTAATACATTAAAATTTACATCACTCAATCTAATTCATTAGTATATGTTTCAGTTTATAAGTATCACTTCATATGTGTTCTCTAATTTTGTGTTGCAGGAAAACAGTATACAAAGGTACTCCAATAAACTTTATTACCTATTTTAGATTTGGGCAAATTTAGGTTAATTTAAAGTATAACTAATTAGGGGACATTACAGATATCGTGCGAGAGGACCCCACATTAGCATTCTACGATGAGCACATTCAACCAACCATTCATCGGAGATGGGAGAAGCTCAACACTCCCTTGCACATGGTTGCCTATGCATTGACACTCCCTTGCACATGGCTACCAGAGCATTGAGCCCCAAGTGGTAAAAGAAAAGCACTAGTAGAGTTACACCCACACAGTATGTTGAGGTGAAGGCAGGGTTCTTTAAGGTCATCAAAAATATGTATGATCCTGTAGAGGCCGGCATTATTCGTACTAAGTGCACAAAATTTGCCACTCTTAGGGTTATTTTGAAGCGGCCAAGATGGATATGGAAACTATGGCATAGGAGGACACAATTTTGTGGTGGAATTTCCTTGGATCAATTTCTTTGACTACCACTCAAGCCATTTGATTGCTATCTCGGATTTCTAGTTCTTTTGTTGCTAGGAGGAATAGATCTACTTATAGTTTCATCTACTCTCTTACGAGGAACAAACTTACCTCTTGGAGAGCAAATAAGTTTGTGGTTGTACATATTGATTTGTGTCTCATTCACCACAAGGCACTTTCGTGTAAAGAGAGTCCAACAACATGGTGGGATGTAAAGCCAAAGGAGCCAACATAGATTTATGAGAATGCTACAAATGCACGGAGAGGGCTGGTTGGTATTACTTTGGGAAATCTTGACCATGTGGAGTCCACTTTCAATAGTTTTAGTGATGAGGAGCTTGGGAATGCTTAGAGGCCTCACTGTTAAGTTTTGTGATCAGACTGAAGAATATAGTTTACTTTAATTTTATCAGAAGAGTATATAGTTTATACTGTATTAATATTCTGACTTCCCACGAATGTGACAAGACAGCAAGCGGATAATAGTCAATGTTCACTTTCCCTTGAAAGTATACCACTGATGATTTGTCATGTCCCCACTCTAGCTCAGTCTAGCAGAGACATGTGAGTCAGCTTATTATGGGGTCTTGTAGGCTGACAGGGTTGGACAGAGACCCGGTATGGTTATTCAGTGTTGGAGACTTGGTGTTCTAGCAGTTATTGATCAATTGGGAGACATTCCTTGTTTTTAGGAGGCAGTTCCTACTTTTTAGGGGGTTTGATCATGCCCAAGGTTGGGTTTCCATGAGATGCCTCTTTGGGTTCAGTTTCAGAGAGATTGGGCTTGTTTCCTAAATTTTAGGAGCATCCCTAGATTTTAGGGATGAGACTACCAGTGAATCCTTGATTTCTGACTTCAGTCACAGACAGGTGACAGGATGATTTTAGGGTTTGTAATGTCAGTTGGGCATTTTGTGGCTATTTGGGTTATATTTTTAATATTTCCTAAGTTAGCATTTAATAATTAAATAAGGCAAGTTGTTAGCCATTTTGGAGTAATAAGGGGATTTTTGGCCTCATCTGGATGCGCATCCTATTGTGTGATAGCTCGTTGGAAAGATCTTGAAATTCTTTAAATCTTTCTCTTTGGTCTCAGGGCATTTCAGTGAGCGGATTTCTGTCTATGAGGAAAAAGGTCATTTTCTAGTAACATGACCACTTTAAAATAAGAAATTATAACATTTCCACTAGACCACGCCACTTGGAGACAATTAGGGTTCGATTTGCAATTGAGAGGGGTTATAAGGGGATAGGAGCTTCATTCTATCATCATCTTTTGCATATTTGACAACTTGTATGAATTTGCTCTGGAGAGCGATTTCTAGACTGGGACGCAAACCCTAGGATTAGGATTGGCTGGGACGTAGCCCTCAGCAATCTTTGGCACCGGACTTATAAGGCATTGTGCGTGGTGATTAAGGACAGAGGCATCAATTCTCAGTAGGGTTTCAGCGTAGCCTACCATCTTTCCAGTGGAGACGTGGTTCATTGCAGCTGGAGGAATGCCATTTGCAGCAAATTCACCACGTGGTGTATAGGGTATTGCTTGTATTCACTTCCAGTGTATGTGGGGTTGGAGAACATTCTTCATCTTCCAGTTTGACTTCGAATTTGTATGAGAGCTTGGGAAATACATTGGATTCATTGTTTGGCTTTGTAATTCAGACAAATCTGCCTGGTACGATTTGCAATAATTCTGACTTTTGCTGTATACCTCATTTATTTCAGTATTGCTTCATATTTGCTGTTATCTATTCCTTCCTATGCTATAAAACAATCAAAAACACAAAAACAAACAACCCTTTCTGCACTTCTGTCTAGTTCTGTAAGAAAAACTTAAATAAACAGGAAAACAAAATTAAAAATAAAAAAATTACAGCAGGTTAACAGCAAAGATCTATCAGGGATCTTTCATGATTAGTGTTGTTCAATTTGCCATGGATGTATGCTCAGATAATTATAGTAGTTTTATCTGATTAATTTATCCTTTAGTGTATTACAGTCTAACACTTATCATAGCCGTATTCACTGTTTCTATCATAATCGACTTGACCTATTCAAAATGAAAACTGTATCATATTGATATATGATATTAAACGACTTCCTGAGAAGTCGTGACTCTTTACTCCAAGAGTCCCGGTGGTTTCTATCAAATCGATTCACTAATAATTAGTTAAGACTTAACTAATACATAACCCAATCGATTACCAATCAAATCGGTGATAGCAATTATGATGTTGACTGGTTATAATAAAATATCGATCACAAGTTAATGATCGGATATATACATGTGTCTACAGTAAACTGTTTGGCAGCAATTGGCAAATAGAATAAGTAAATTTCTGAGCACATATGATGGATGGGTTTCATTATATGCAACGTGTTGATGTGTTTTTTACGCACATAAGAACACAGAATAAAATACCAAAGTATCTTATCCTCTCTTGAACAAAATCTCTCAGATGTTGAAGATTAGCTTAAGGATCATTCGAGACGACTCCAAGGTTCATGAATGTAGGGTCACTACATGTGGATAAGTTCAGTTGGTTTGATGTGATTATGCTGGAATCACATGGGGACTTGCATTCGAATGCTTGAATGCTTGATTTGCTGGAACTTAGATCATTTGATGTTACAATATGGTGATGCTTTTGATCCTAAATTAACTTGAGTTTGAAAAATGGCAAAAGATGAGGGGTTGAGAGAGTCTATTCTAATCCTAAGAATGTAGGAAGATGGGTGAATGATCGGATGGAATCCTACTGGGCATGGTCTCACCATCAAATAGAACAATTTAACACAAACTCAATGCAATCTTCTAAGGACGTTTCAAAGATGTTCGAATCAATACTACCAAACATTGATCATCATTCAAGTTAATGCATAAGCAATGAGTGTAGGACGATTCGAGTTTAAGCTCATGTCACTCCAGTTGACCACGCAAAGCACACTTACAATCAACAAGAGGCTAGTGGTATGGACTAAACGGATTCCACATAATACATTCAACAATTTCTTCCATTCAATCTAATCAACATGAAAATAAATTGAGAAGTAGAACCATGAGGCTTGTTGAAATAACAAATTTCACCATAAATTCAATGAAAAGAATATCTCATTTACAAGTCAAACCAACAACTCTTCCCTCTCATAATCTACTTCTATTCTAATTGCTATTCTAATTATTAGCTATTCTCTATTTATTCTCTCACTATTAGCTATCAACTATTAGCCTTTACAAATGAAGAGCCCGAGCTTTTATAGAGAGCTCATTTACAACGAATGGTCAAGATTGATTCTCGATCAATGGCCAGGATTCTACAATGAAAACCCTAATTAGGGTTTGCTACAAAAAAAATTTCCTTAGCCAATAAGAAAATTACATTAAGAAAGTGTGGACCAATAGATATCAGGGGTAGGTGCCTCGGAGTTTGTGCCATCACTAGTGAGCTTGAGTCATTGAACTTGGATGCATTGATGTGGACTTCATTGACTGGAGGAATGGTGACTGGAATGCCATCTAGGATGCCACTTCACTCTTGCACTTTGTAGACTTGAGTTGATTCATCATGATGAAGGGATGTTGAGAGGTATCTCTTGATACTCAACATTATCTAGCTCACTCAAAATAGTTGTGATGGGAGTTACTGATGTAGCTGAATCTTTGCTTGCTTGCTTTTGAGTGATTGTATAACTTCTCTTTCGCACTCCCTTGATCTCTTCATGTCTCCATGGTGCGGTGAAGGTTGAAATTCCTCCTAGTCCTAAAGTTTCTCCTCTTGCACGGTGGTGTAGGTCTTACAATTTTCCTCCTTGCTTTGCAATCGCCATCCTCTCCCATCTGCAAAACAAAACAAATATGATATCAAATACATAATATATAACTTTGGTAGTTCTTCTAAGCTTGATATATCCCTCGATTTTATGTGTTTTGCAGGTTTGATAAGAAGATCTAGAGGAATTCGTCTTCACAAAGGATCTTCTTGAAGTTGATTTTCGCTCTTAGAGAGGAGCTATTTAAGTGTATTCCATCCTTGGTGTTCACTAAGCTTTCCTCGCCTTAATCTTCTTCATTTTCTTGAACTTCGTTCATACCCTTCAAATTGTGAAGTTTGCTCATGTCTTAATTCTTGAAGATCATTTGTATCCCTTGGTTTGTAAAGTTGGAATTTTCCATTGAAGCCTCCCTATATGAAGTTCGCTTGTCTCAAACATGAGGTTAAAATTCACTCATGAAGCTTGATTCATGAAGTTCATTGTTCTTGTGTGAAATCCACTCCATTCCCTCTAGACATGAAGTTCGCTCTTAATCCCAAACACATGTAGTAATCTTCGCTCCAAAACCTCAACTCATGAAGTTCACTTCAAAACATAAACTCATGAAGTAACAATTTTGCTCCAAAACCTCAACTCATGAAGTTATTTGACAAGTTAGTCTCTCCATCAGGATTCATATATGGAATATAACATTTAAGTATAAGATGTCAGTTATACTTTAAGTTATATTCCATATATATATATATATATATATATATATATATATATATATATATATATTGTCAAGATGTTTGAGAGTGGTTTCGGACCTCCATGAGTTATAATGCAATATCTAGTTTTTGGAGGATTCTTCAAATTTCCAAACTTAGTCAAATTTTAGGACATTTCAGACTTTTAAGGCGAGTTCGCTCTGACCTTGATGTAAGGGACGGGACCTAGGAGGACACTATGCATTCAACCAAGGTTTGATTTAGCAACTTGAAGCGTGACCGGATAGTACACAAAAACCCTAGGAATGATCTAAATAACCCCTAATCACTCAACTGACCTGACTTCCTTCACTCCACCTTGAGGAGATCCACCTGGCTTGATGACCTTTGAGAAAATCAATCCCTTCAATGCAAAGGCTAAGACACTAAAACGACCAACAACAAAACTAAAAGAGCTAACCCCAGAAAGCAAAAAGTGGGGGTCCCCATTTGCAATGGGGCGATGTGTGAATACCTCACAACACAACGCACATAGTGTAGACGGGTATCATTAATCTAAATGTTCAAGGCTGAAAGGCCAATTGAACATTTAGATTGGCTTTGTCAGTTATGCAAAGGATACCGACCAAAGCTATCATCATTAACAATCCCTCTTAGCTCGGGAGGTATCCTTCTTAATCTCTGAGTCACATGGTTATCACCTCATTGTGATAACAAACAGCATGGCATATCCATAGACATCACCTCATGTGATGTCCACCATTATGGCTTATCCACGGATATCACCTCACATGATATCCACCATAGAGATCTCCTCAAGTAATATCCACTATTATGGCTTATCCATAGATATCACTTCACATGATATCCACCATTATGGCATATCCATAGACATCACCTCAAGAGATATCAATCATTATGGCATATCCATAGATATCACTTCACATGATATCCACCATAATGATATTGAAAGATCCCTGATGGATCTTTTAAGCTAACAAGATGTAATTTTTTAATTATTTGTTTTAAAATAAATTCTGCCTGTTTATTAAATGATCTTTCAGAGAGAGACAAAAGTTGCAAAAAGGTTGTGTCTTTTGTTTTTGTTTGTATTTTTTCAGATATAGGTAACAATGAATAACAACATCAGCAAATATGAAATAGGCTGGAAAATAATATGCAATAATATAATATTCAGCCAACCCAGAATAGCTACAAATCGTACCAGGCAAAATACATAAATGATATGCTAGCAAAGTATCTACCAACCAAAATAATGTTGCTGGCTGCAAGAAAGACCATCCACGCACAAAAAAAGAGATGGCTGATGAATACCAATCAGCAACCCACATGCCAGCTGGAAGGAGGTCATACGGCTGCTGCAGTCATGTCCAGGCAGCCAAGGAACTCCCACGTGCCAAGCAATATACCCAACGTCCAAAGCCAAAGCTCTTCCAATGCTGAACTTGCACTCCAATCAAAGTCTGAAACCAAATGAAGCTGCTGAAACCTTCTATTGGGGTTTGCGTCCCAATATCTAAGCCCTGGGGTTTGGGTCCCAGTTCTCTAGAAATCGCTCCTCAGAGCAAATTCACAAATGACAAGTTTGAAGATGTAAAAAGATAATAAAAAATGAGCCAACATCTCCTTTTATCTCCCTCTCAAAGCTACTCGAACCCTAAAGGGAGAATATGCTTTTACCTTTATTAAATAATGGCATATTCTTAATTAAAAAGGCCTTTATGTATAGGAAAAACACCCCTTTCGTCAAATAACAAAACTCAAGGTGCCAGAAGGTCTCCGGATGATGAAAATAAGTTATAATAATTCAAGACCTTTCCAACGAGCTATAACACATATGCCTGCCTGACCAGAAGAAGCCAAAATCCGCTTATTACTCCAATTAGCTATATAAATAGCTTTATTTAATTAATAAGACGCTAACTTAGGAAATATTAAAAATATATCCCAAATAGCCGTATAATGCTCATCTGACTCCACAAGTCTGAAACGGAGCCTGCCACCTGTCTGTGACTGTTGTCAGAAATCATGGATCCTCGAGAAATCTTATCCCTAAAATCTAGGGATGCTCCTAGAAGCTAGGAAACATACCCTTATCTCCTGAAACTGAACCCAAGGAATAGTCTCATGGTAGCCCAACCCTGGGTACTTTCAAATCCTCCTAAATAGTAGGAATAGCCTCCACAAAAGAAGGAAATGCCTCCTAAAATTAAGGAACTGCTCCAAACTGGTCCACTACTGTCAGAATACCGAATCCCAAACACTGAATATCCTCACCGAGTCTCTATCCACCACTATCAGCCTACAAGACCCCAAAATAAGCTGACTCACATGTCTCTGCTAGACAAAGCTAAAGTGGGGACATGACAGATATATGCAACCATTATTGTGAGATCGTCACCTTACAATAATGGTGAGATGTACAAGTGTTCATCATTATGAGATCATCACCTCACAATGATATTCACTATGGCTCATCCAAAGGGTGATAACACAAGTACAAGAAAATCATCACGGACTCTCTCATGTGATGTTGTCATGTTGTCACACACATGACATTCACCATGAACCATATCAGAGGGTGAGAAAAGGGCTTACATCTCAAGTCTCTCTTAAAGAGAAATGCATTAATCAAGAGTTTAAACTTTAAACATCTTTTGAAAAGAAGAATACATTAGCATAAATAAATTAATGTTGCTAAGACTCAATCTCAGCTAGGGCTTTATTCTCTACCATACCAAGCTTACCTCAAAAGTACACAAACTTGATCCTGGAGAGAGGCTTGGTGAGAATGTCTGCTCCCTTTGCTCATCAGTACAAATGTATCTCAATTGAATAGCATACCTTTTCACCATGTCTATACCTTGATCTCCACATGCTTTGACCTTTCATGAAATACAAGGTTGGAGTCTGCATCACTCTTGGTGTATTCCAAGCTCACCAAGTATTTATCTATCCAGGAATATCATGACCTAGGAGTCAGCATAAAGGCCTTCCACCCTACAGACATAGGTTTCCATCCCATGAATCATAGTCCTTGACTGATCACTAGAGAAACTATCTTGACATGGTCCACTCCATCTGAACCAATATGACCAAGATTCTCAGATATCAATCGAAGCATATCTTCTTAGCTGCTCAATCTGTCACGGAAGCATCCCTTGCTCACATGGTCCCAATCATGGAAGATATCTTGCTTCAAGAGACTCTCATCATCTGGTATGATCCTTATCCGGCTTGAAGTGTTGGATCCAAAGCCACCATGGATCTACTGTCATAAGATCGAGCCCTAGGCAAGAATATGACCATCCTGAAATTTAGAACAAAATTTCCTTGCAGTGCGCTCTCTCTCACTAGAAGAGCCTTCTTGTCTCATCTTGCTTCGTAACCCTAGATGCTATCATCACCTGCACAAATGCCTCTATGGCTTTCACAAGTGAATTGCACTTCTGCAGGTAAATTTTTGTTTTGGAAATGCAAAATCTCAGAATCTCCACTAAAGTCCTCTGCATATTCTTCCTGAATTTCAATTTCTTCATCATAAATAGAACTTCAAAACTCTATAACCTGAAAAGCAACAAAAGATGTCTTGTATGTAAGGGACAAGTTTCTCATAGTAAATTGAAGAAATTTAAAAAACAAGATATCCAAATGCAGCTTGTCATAAGCGGACATCTGCTGACAATGTTGTTTCACAAATAACACGCATAATGTAATTGCATGAATTAATAACTACATATGAAATTTATGAACATTATTCAACCATAAAAATTATCTCTTTCAAATCAGAATATGACTCCATCTGCATCCTTTTGTGGAAGAGTCTCACCAATATCCGCAATGGAAGCTTGAGGCATAATCCTGGTTGGACATTTCATTGTGAAGTGACCATATTTGTCAAATCTAAAGCATTGGATTTCTGAAATATCCTTCCTTCTTTTGAAGTGTCCTTTCTTACCTTTCTTCTTTGAGGAGTGAGAGGCAAGAACATGAATATCTTCATTTGTAGAACTTTGACCAATGCCTCTAGTGACCAATCTTGACTCTTCTTGAATGCAGTTTGTTTTTAATCGATCAAACTTGGGAAGTTTTGATCTTGCGCTTATCCCTTGAATAAATGCTTCCCAAGAAGAAGGGAGACCATTGAGTGCCAACATGGTTAACTCTTTACTCTCTATGGTATGTCCAATGGTAGAGAGTTGATCTCTCAATTCAGTAATCCTCATGAAGTATGAGATGATGGATTTTTCTTTCGTCATTTTGATATGGTGAAGTTGTTGCTTTAATGCAAGGGCTCGACTAGTGTTGTTTATCTCATACATCTCCTCTAGTGCTTTGAACATGCCGTATGCTGTCTCCAACTTGGAGATAACTGACATGATGTGATCTTTCACCAAGTCAACCAACATCTTCATTGCTTTGTGGTTCTTTTTCCTCTATGGAAGTTTCTCATTTTTTTCGGTTGGTTCTAGTATAGCTTCCCTCACTAATTTGTCTAATTCGTTTTCTCCCAAGGCAAGCATAATTCTAAACTTCCAAGATACAAAGTTTGATGCTCCTTCAAGTCTGTCTTCAACTCTAATTCCATTCACCATCTTGACATATGATATACATAGTCGAACTTGAAGACAAAAGTGGAAGATAGCCTTGCTTCTATCAATCTGATCTAATCTTTCCTTAAACCTGCTCTGATACCACGTTAAGTTTTATGATCAGACTGAAGAATATAGTTTACTTTAATTTTATCAAAAGAGTATACAGTTTGTGTTGTATTACTATTCTAACTTCCCACGAATGTGACAAGATAGCAAGCGAATAATAGTCAATGTTCACTTTCCCTTGAAAGTATACCATTGATGATGAGTGTTGTTTAATCTGCCACGGATGTATGCTCAGATAATTATAGTAGTTTTATCTGATTAATTTATCCTTTAGTCTAACTCTTATCATAGCCATATTCACTGTTTCTATCATCATCGACTTGACCTATTCAAAATGAAAATTGTATCATATTGATATATGATATTAAACGACTTCCTGAGAAGTCGTGACTCTTTACTCCAAGAGTCCCGGTGGTTTCTATCAAACCAATTCACTAATAATTGGTTAAGACTTAACTAATACATTGTTGTCCTCATTTTTGTTTTAAAAAATGATGGACCATTACATAAATTTTTTGTAAAAAAAATGAAAATTTTACTCTGGCACGCTTCTCGAGACAAAATTTTGCTTCACCCTTGGACTAGCTTAATCCTCAATCCATCCTCGAACCACGTTCAAATTTCATCGCATTCTGGGTTCGTTTGCTTTGTTTTTCCTTCAATTTCGGGTTTTTTCTCCCTGACTGCGGGTGGGAAATTTTCCTTAAGTTGCAAGTTTTAATGTTTTCCTTTGTTTTAGTCTTTGTAAGGAATTTTTTAGCTAATTACAAGTGCACTTTTTGAAATTAGAACTTGTAACTTTTTATTTCCCCCTTGATGCTTTTTGGCTTTTTAAGTCATAATAGGATTTTTTTGGATAAGTTACAAGTTAATTTTAAATTGCAAATTTAAAAAGTCACTTGTAATTCTTTTATAAAGTTCCTATTTTAGTGTTTTTACTTGTAATGGGGATTTTATTTCCCTATTACAAGTGTTAAGTTATTGAAACTTGTTGAGGGGATTTTATTTTCCTCTTACAAGTTATTATAACTTGTATTTCTCTCTCAAAAACCCGATTTTGCCTAGAATGGAGATAAAGTGACATTTTAAACTTGCAATTGAGTTTAAAAACCCGCTTTGCTCCATGAATGAAAATAAAGGCATTTTAAAATTGCAATATGGTTTTAAAAACCCGATTTTGCCTTGTGCAAAGAAAAGTGACATTTTAAACTTGTAAAATGAAAAAAGAAACCCGATTTTCATTCCTACATGCAAAATGAAACTTGTTGCATTTTTCCAAGAACCCGACCAGCATTGTTGAAGAATTTGGTTGACATTTTCCCCCGATTTTTGTGGAGAAATCTTAGGAGGAGGAAGGCGTTTTGGTTTCCTTGCTATTTTCATGCATCTTTCAACTCCTTTCATGCCATTTGGAAGACGTTGTTGCTGGTTTTATGGTGCTTTGGCAGCAAACACGTGATTTCTCCATGCCACGTTTTGGTTGATTCAAGTGCCACAAATCTTTACTCTCCCAAGTCGTTTTGAGTTGTCTTGCCTAGGCGTGGAGGTTGAATGCTTGTCTTGACCGATTCTTCATGCTTTGGATGGGCATCTTGATCCATATGGCGTTTTTTCAAAAACGTGGCTAGGGTTTGGAGTACGGTTTGATTTCTATTTAAAGGATTTTCTTTCTTCTTTCAAGGATTGCTTCTTGTTTCTTGGAAGACGTCTTGGATAAGCAAGGTGAGTTTTCTTTTGGTTTTTTGCTTTCTTGCTTTGTTTATTTTCTCTTCTTATTTATTCTTTCTAGTTGTAAATTTGTATGTATGTTGGTTTTGCCCTAAAATCGGTTTTGTGAGAGAGATTTTCCCCTTTGCAAAGCAATTTGTGAATTGCATTGATCTTCCCCATTTTCCCTCTTTACTTGTACTCGGGATTTTAAATCCCGATTACAAGTAGGATGAAAATAATTGATCTTCCCTTATGGTTGTAATATTTTAACCATCTTCGGTTGAAATTCTAAGTTTCAAAGATGAAAAATACCCATTCTTCCAAAATCGGGTTTTTTAAACTGGATTGCTTGTTGAAAGTTCTTCCCATTTTCTTAAAGATGATCTTCCCAAAATCCTTCCATTTTTGTTCATACTCGTTGCCTTTATCCATACGTTCCATTCACATCATTTCCCACATGTCAAAATCTCATTTTTCACTCATTTCTCCATTTTCCGTTTTACAAGTATACTTGTATTCATGTTTTAAAATTCCAATTGCATGTTCGTTCTTCCCCACTTGTATACTTGTAAAACTTTCCCCAAGATCTGAAATTGGTCAAAGTCAAGTTTCCAGCATTCCCATTTATTTCACATCTTTCTCTCACAAAGTTGTGAAGTGCAAGGGCTGGAGTTCTTCCCATTTGAAGAAGGAAAAATGTTAATTGCAGCTGATTATGATGTTGCTTTAACACTTTTATCTTCATCGCAGCATACCAGGTTGTTCTTCAATGTCAGATTTACCATCATCTCCCATTCCAAGGAAGATGAAGTATAAATATGACAAGTACCTGAATGAAGTTTCACCTTCACAAGTTTCCTCTCCTTTGGATCATATCAAGGATACGGAGATAGGGCATGTTGACATGTCAGAATTCATTAAAAGGGTGGAGGATCCGCAGGATAGTAATATGCAGCGGTTGTTGGACAACCACATTCATCATGCATCTTCTTTTCCAGTGGCTGCCCTAGAACTTGAATTTGTTCTCGCTTGCGCCCATCACTTCGACAAGGAGACAAGAACCATTAGAAATGATGATGGTGAGGCAATAATCCGCCTTGATGCGGATACTATTGAGAAAGTCTTCAGAATACCACCAGCACCTGTTTATATGGAAGTTTCAAGGATAGTGCAACTGAGTACTATGTCAAGAGGGAAAAGGACTGCAAATGCCACATTAACAAGTGGATTCATGAACCACGAGCCGCTTTCACAAGGTGGGCTAAGTTGTATCATTGTGACTTCAAGTGAGAAATTGGAGACATCATTACTCTCCTCAGCAGGATGATGGATCTTGAGCACTCTAATGTTTTTGAGCCCTGGATGTATCAGTTTACCATGTTCATAAGTCAGTCCCATCATATATCATGGGGAGAGATTATCAGTGACGCTTTGGGCAAACAACTTGCAGCAGTCCCTACTACTATGACTTTCTACATGAATTCATACTTAGTGTATTTGACAGCATCACTCAGACATTTCCCTAGTCTTTCTACCAAGGGTGATCGCTCGCTTATACCTGTGTGGGAATATTATTATCAGCTGCCCTTGAGACCCAACAGATTACATTTCAGGAGGGTTCAAGATGCATTCTTTGGTTACTTCATGTGCCAGTTTGACAAGACTCTAAAGAACAGAAGGGTGTCAGATGAAGCATGGGAAAGAGTGAATGAGTATGGGTGCTTGTTCCTTCAATTCCCGACTTTCACTTATGTAAGAGTCGGATGCTACAGTGGGCAGCCATACATGCTTCCTAGATACTCGACTGATAAGATCATTCTTATGGAGTTGGGAAGACAGATCATGGTTGTGCATGCTCATCAATCTATCAAACATAAGGTTGGGATGAGGATTTCTACAACTAACCCATTGAAGATTGGTCGGTATTCTCTTGTCACATCCGTCAAAGCCAAAGCTATGGAGACTGAGATGCAAGAGATTAAACTCAAAAGGTTTAAGTCGAGGGCAGATTTTGACTACCGAGGTATGAAAGAAAAGATCAAAAAGTCCTTCATACATGTGCATCATATTGAGGATATCTGGGTGTATCTCCATACAGAAATGGAGGTTCTCAAGATGGACAACTGTAGGCTTACCCTTGAGCAGGTTATTGATCTGAACCTGGTGGACATTCTGCAAGGGATGATTGATGATGGGAATGTGCTTGATCTAGAATGTCTCATGAAAGGTTGAGGAAGCCCCACTTCCTTTAATCCAATGGTCATATAAAGAATGTACTTCCATTCTTGAAAGATTTCAGCCTATCTTAGCTAACACCAACACTTGGCTCAAAGGTAATGGTGTTAGACTCATCAAGATCAAGGTTGGAAAAGAAGATGACTCTACGGGGCCTCTAAGACGTAAGTCTGAGATTCAGATTAACAACAAGGAAGGTGCATCATCTTTAGGCACTAGAATCAAATTGCGGGTTAGTCGGGCAATAGTACTTCCTCCTGAGGAGGCGACAGTTCGTGGAAAAGAAAAGTCCCAGATTGACATTCATGTGATTGATCCTGATAATCCGGAGGAAGGACAACAATCCCTTGATGCTTGTTGTCGGGTAATTATGACATATTGTAATTAGAACGTTATGAGTGTTAAGGGTCAGTGGTTACGTGACGATTGTCGACAGTTGGCACCGGACAACCTACACCGACACCTATATATGTGTACTTGGTTTCCTATTTCAATGGGAAGTTATTGTCGAAGAAAGTTATGTTTTGAATGTACTGGCATTTGACATTAATGAATACATACATCTGAGTTCTTCTGTTTATAAAAAAGTAAAAAATAAAATAAATAAATAAATTTGAAAAAATTGAAAAAGAAAAAAATTGGCGAAGTTATTTAAAAAAAAAAAGAAAAAAGTAATAACATACCGTACCGTGAAAAAGTTGTACACTGTACGGCGGAGGAGCATTAAATAGGCCATACAAAATTCATTTGCACAACTGTACATTGGTCGTACGTCGAATCCATACAAGGGCGACATAAGAGTAAACACCATACGGACATGATCGCAGAATCACCATAGGAATCCATACAGTTAAGAGCATACGAATCCGTACGATCACAGAGGGAGAGGGAGAGTTCCGTACGACAGTTGCAGAGTAGAGTCCATACCATTACAAAGGAAAAATAAGATTTCCGTACGGCACAGTAGAACACAAAGAATTCCGTACATTTGGCAGGATGAGTACGATGAGGAATCCGTACGATTGCAGAGCATGAGGGGTTGTACGGTCAAACAAAGAAATCCGTACACCATAATCAGTACAAGACAACATTCGAACGACAGACAAGAAATCCGTATGAAGCAGGGTAGACAGGTAAGAAATCCGTACACTGGCAGAATTCATACAGCACAGAAGGTTGGAAAATCCGTACGGCCAAAGGGTGACGGAGAACAGCTGCAGTAAAACGATATCGTACGATCGAAGGAAGGGTTGTGCAGGATGAAGTAAGTTGTACACCATAAGGAAGGCGATTTCGTACAAACAAAAGGAAGAATACCGTATAACGTGTCGTACAAGGTAAAGCATAACGAAATTTCAAAAGTTTATTAGTGTTGGCGCCAACAGTTAAATCATTCAAATGGAATTAGGAAAACAGAAATTAGGAAAGCTAGACTTGAGAAAACAGTACCAGTAGTTAGACCAACCGTCACAATCAAGGAAAATGGCAGAGGGAAGCATGGCAACCAAGGACAAGGGGAAGCGAGTGTTGCAGTCGGGAGTAAAAATTGCAGGGTCAGCGGATACAAAAAAAGCCAAGAAGAAGGCAATGCCGGAGAAAATCACACTTGACACTATTACATTTGAAGGATTGAGCGGAAATGTGTGCAGGACCTGGTGGCTGGAAACCTGTTGTGACGTTTTCACACATCGCCCCATTGCAAATGGGGACCCATGTTTTTTTGCTCGTTTTGTTCGTTTTCGCTTTGCTTTTTCTAGGGTTTTGTTAGTTTGTTAGTTGTCTGGATTTAGGGTCAAGCCTTAGGGTTTTAATTACCGTCTTTTCGGACCAGAATCCAGTTGGTTTTGGGAGCTTTTTGATTTTCCTTTTCTAGAATGCAAATTTTGAATGCAATGAATTCGCCAGAATGGTCTAATTTTCAATTGGAATGTTGATGCAGAGCTTAAATTTGTCTAAGTGTTGAAGATGAAATGTGATTTTTTGTCCAATTGAATATTTTTGACCAAATTTTGGCTTTTTTGAATTTTGATCCTAGGCATTTCAAATGATTTGTTTTCGCCTTGTGAAGTGATAAAATGTGTAAAATCATGATATTTTGGCCTGTAGGAGCAAAATCGCTCCTGTCCCTCAGTGAAGGACGGGAGCTCGTTTTCAAATACCTTACTATTCTTGCAGGGTCAAGATGAATTACGAATTGGAAGTGATGGAGAAAGGCGAGATCTTTCCATTGAATATAAATTGAAGATTTTCATGAGCACAGAAATGCCTCCAGGGGAAAAATCGCTCCTGTCCCTCAGTGGAGGACCGGAGCTACAAATCCAATTTTGCTTTGTCCTTGCAGGATTTTAAACGTCTTGACGATGTGAAAAGGGTCCAGAGCGAAAAGCGCTCCTGTCCCTCTCCAAGGGACCAAGGCGAATCGCTCGTGTCCCTCACCAAGGGACCAGAGCGAAAATGATTAGTTGAGCCATTCCTGACCTTGTTCGGACGAATCGAGACATCAAAGGCATGGTGAAGGACGAAATGAGCATGATAGAGCATCCAGACTTGATCAAAACAATAAAATGCTTAAGTTCGCTCCTGTCCCTCAGGAAGGGACCAGAGCGATTTTTGTTATAGATGATTTTCTCGCCAAGTTACGACCGATTCCAAGGCATGGATGAATGGAAGGACGCATTATGAACCCGTTGAATATAAATCTGGAAGCTAGCAAAGTGAAGTGAAGCATACAAAGCCAAGATCGCTCCTGTCCCTCTCCAAGGGACCAGGGCGATATGATGATTATATTGCCGTCCCTCCAAGATCAGGACACTCCAAGGCGAAGAACAAGGTACCAAGGACGTTTCGAAGCATCTCCATCAAGCACAAAGTTACAAGGATCGCCACATTGAGGGATTTGCTCTAAAATATCCTAATTCGCTCCTGTCCCTCAGGAAGGGACCAGTGCGAAATTTCCATAAAGACCAAGATTTTGAAAGTTTAACAAGTATCAAGCCACCAAGAGGAATCAAGGGACGTCATTTCACGCATTGAAGGTAATGGCAAGTTGAAGAACGCAAGGACAAGCTTAAAAACTTGAAGTTCGCCCCTGTCCCTCAGAAAGGGACCAGAGCGATATTGATTATATTGGCCAAGTCTCTCAAAATTTACGTCAAGCCAAGGTTTTGCAAGATGGTAAAAGGTCTAAGGCGTCTTTTGAAGGTGATATACCAAAGTGTTGAACGTTAAAATGCTACCAATTTGCACAAAGAGCCTATATCGCTCCTGTCCTTTGGACAAGGACCAAAGCGATTTTTACTAAAACACTCATGTTCCGTCAAAACCAAGACAAGGCAAAGATAGGCATGGTCAAGGACGTCCTTTGGAAGACAATGAATGAAGAACAAAGATCAAAAGTTTGCAAATTTGAGCCAGGACACTAGGATCGCTCCTGTCCCTCAGGAAGGGACCAGGGCGATATTACATCCAAAGGCACTCATTCACACATGCAAGTCAATCTAACTCAAAGGACCCAGCTAAAATGGCGATTTGGATGTAAGGATGAAGACCTTGGACGTAAAAATTGCAAGAATCATGACCAAATTGATAGATCGCTCCTGTCCCTCAGTCAGGGACCAGGGCGATGAAGTACGTATCTTCTCACTTTTTCATTTTGGCGCTTAAAACACATTTTTTAAATTTATTTAAATGCTAGAAAAAAATCGATATTTAATTAAAAGCATTTAAATAGCGCATGGTATGTATTTATTAATTATTTTTTGCCTTTGTAAAAAATCGAAATTTATTAATTAAAAATAAAGGCATTTAATAATTAATTATTAATTTAATAAAAATCAAAAGGGAGCGCTTGGGTTTATTTTGTCAAGGTCGGCCTTTATTATTTATTTAAAAATCGTTTTAATTGCTATATTTTGCAAAAAGTCGGCCTAAGGTCAATATGAAGGTGAGCGCCTATAAAGGAAGGTGTTTATTTCATTTTCACACCATCATTTATCATCTCTCATATGCAACTTGGAGAAGGCAAAAGAGGAGCGAATTTCATACAAAGGAAGGGCGAAATTATCATTCAAGAAGAGGAGCGAATTCAATCAAAGGTGGTGCGAAACTACTATCCAAAGGAGAGGCGAACTTGAAGTTTCCATTTGAGCGAAGTTGCCTAGGACGTCAAAGACATATCAAAGATGGCGAAATTGCTAACTTGAAGAGGAAATCACGTCCAAGACTTGAAGGGTGGCGAAGTTGATAAGAGGAACGTTCTTTTGAAGATCACATCAAGACTATCGAATTTTGATTTTTGCCTAGGCAAATTCCTCATTTTGCATTCTAGAGTTAGCTCTCTAGTGAGGTATGGCGATATGGATTTATTGTTTTGATTTTGATTGTTAATCGTCATAGCTTAGATTTTGAAATTTTGAAATTTTGAATTCCTAGCTCAAGAGTCGTTTTTAGGAAATGATTAATAAAGGACTTATCATTAAGTTTCCTAAAATTTGCTCTCTAATTTATGTTATGTATTGCAAAATCATGGTACTAATTTTGAAATGTTGTGTAGGCATCAAATGGAGGTCTCTTCAAGGAAAATCAAGCCGGATCCAAGACGGTCTTCGCCAGGACGATCAAGCCAAGACAAGGGCGACCTCTTCCAATCCAGCGTTCCAAGGCGAGGTACATCATCCTGCACATCAAGGACAAAAGGAGTTAGAACAAGAGTTAATTAAAGATAGCCTCTCAACGACATCAAATTGAATATCTAGCAAGCTTCAAGTGTCAGATGAGGTGGCATCCCAGTCATCACTCCTCCAGTCAGTGAAGTCCACCTCAGCATGTCCAGATTCAATGTACTTAACTCATGGAAGGTGGCACAAACTTCGATGTACCTACCCCGGCTATCCATTGGTCGATTTTTCTAGAAGGGACATGTGTCCAAGCAATACAATTTTATCATTGGTCAAGCATTAAATGTTATGTAATGGTTGTAACAAACCCTAATTAGGGTTTTCATTGTAAAATCTTGGCCATTGATCTTGAATTGATCTAAGCCATCAAATTGTATTGTGGGCACTATATAAGCCCAGGCATTTCATTTTGTAAAGGTTAATTTTAGATAGAATTAGAGCTAGTTGTAAATAGTTGAAAGTAGTTAGAGAGTAGAATAGGAGGACAAGGCAAGAAATTGTTGCCATTGATTGTAAACAAACTCCATTTTCATTGAAGTAATGGTGAAATATGTCGTTTTTCTTGCAATTTGCATGGTTTCTTGTTGAGTCTTCAATCTTAGATGGTAGATGATTAAATGAATGGAGGGAATGTGATTGATTGATGGTGGAATTCGTACATCCATACTACTAGCAGTTTGTTGATTGCAAACTTGCCTTGTGTAGTCGACTGGAATCGTTCAGCTTAAGCTCAATTTCAATTTGTCGCCTCTTCATTGATATGCATCAACTTGGATGGTATCTATGCCTGCGGTGATGATTTGAACATCATAAAGCTCCCTTAGAAGATCGCACTAGTCTTGTGTAGATGTTCCATTGATGTCAAAACAAGATCTAGTTAGAGTTTTGTCGAAGATCAATCATTGCTCCTACATTCTTAGTATTAGGATTAGATCCTCTCTTCGCCCTTATCCTTTTTCCATTTTTTCCAAATCTAAGTTAGTAAGAGCCTGTGTCCAGCAAAGCAGATCGGAAGTTCAATGTAAGTCCCCTTGTGATTCCAGCAAATCACATCATACCACTGGAGCTTGTCCACACGTGGAGACCCCACTAAAAGAACCTTGGAGTCTACCTAACTAATCCTTTACGCGAATCTTCAGCAGTTAGAGACTATTTTCTCAAGAGAGGATAAGATGCCTATTGGTATTTTATTCTGTGTATGATTGTGTACAAAATACACGTCAACAAAATCCCAGATAATTATGCAATTAAAGAATCTCTCAGGAAGGCACGGGTACATTGGGCAATTCAAATGCCCATCTTCGCCATTAGAGATTTCGAATCATGTCTGCGGATGATGTTAGCTACATATGACAGTGCGACCAAGGCATCTACTTTCTCGTACTAGCAGAGCACTGTGACCGTCTCCTTTGCACCCAACGATTTTGCTAGGGTATTTGGCATCCCTGAGGAGGATAGGAAAATAGACAAGAATGCCACGAAGATGTTGCTAGAAAGGAAAGAACAACTGCTGCGGTTAATTTGCTGAAGTGATCTCTCAGACCAGGAATGGGCTGCGATCAAGGCACCCAAGGGTAGAGGGTTGAAGAATTCCTACATCGTTCCAAGAGATTGGTAGTGTCTGTTGGATGTTATGAAGAGCAAACTTACAAGAGCCAGCAGGGCATCCGACACAGCGGGTACCCATGATTGCACTGATGAACGGTCCGAGGAATGGGACAGTGTATAACTAGGCAACAGTTTTGTCTGACAGAATCCACAAATTCTTGATGCTACGACACAAGGCTTTCTATATGTTGTTTCATGCCATAGGGTTGTTCCTCGACACAGTATGTACACAGGTGTCGCCAAAGAAGCATGTCTGGAAACCTCGGGAGACGAGGGACCCTTCACAACCATTCATTTTTTATTGGACCCACCTGGATACCATGGTAGGTAGCGGGGAAGCCCATTCTAGCAGGAAGCGATGGAGACCACCACAGGTAGACACAGAACAGGAGACGGAGACAGTTGACGAGGATGTAGAAGAAAAGGCTGCAAACGAGGCTGACAGTAGTGTAGAGGGAGGGGACGATTCCGAGGACACTTCTTCTCGGAGCAGTCAGAGTCATGACACATTCCGCCGACGAGAGGAATCCGTGGATTACCGGCAAGTGGAGTGTGACCTGCGGGAGTAGGCCAACTGGTGTTTGCACCAGTAGTATTGACTTAGGATGGAGGATTGACACCTCTCCAGGCTTCGGGGGTGACGGTAGGAGCCATACCAACCGTACCCATCCCAGGATTTGGGCAGATGAGACCCCGACCTTCAATGCCTACACCTTCTAGGGTCGCCACAGCAATTCCAGCAATTCCCGCGGAGGACGTTCTAGCAGTGTCATTGGTTCCCAACGAACCTCCTTGCATTGGACCTACCGTATGAAAGGAACCCGTACATACAAAGGTCTTGACAGTAGAAGGTACAATGATCGGAGATGATGATGCCACCATGGATGCGTGGCTGGGTCACTATGAAATGCCTCCCATGACACCATTGGGACCCCCGCCTATCTCAACCCAGCCACGTCCTTTTCCGGAGATTGTGGACCTCGATGAGGGTAGTTCTCATTAGGAGGCCGGACAGCAGGAGTTGGCGATGGATTTCCTGCAGGACACCGTTGGGTTTGAGGAAGAGATGGCAAAGATGCAGCAGCAAGAGCAGGCCACTACGGAGAGCCAGCCGAAGGGCATTGAGGTATTTTTGGTAGAGATGGGAGCCCGCGCGCGGAGGATGGCAGCAGAGGTTGAGGCGAGCGCACAGAGATTGGCAGTCTCTATTCAGGAGTGGATCGTCGGGCAATCTGCCATTGAGGGACTCGTCGCCTTTGCCACCGGCGGGTGTGCTGAGGAGTTTGGGCAATGTTTTTTGAGGCCAAGGGTTGGCCTATTGTGGAAACTTCTGAGATGTTGGCAGATTGGAGGCGCGAGGAGACGACTGAGGTTGGTGGAGTACACTTGCTGCTACAGTGGGTAGAGCAAGCTTTCCAGGACGGGTACTACCAGCTCAGACGTACCTAGCATGGTGCCTCGGCAGCTGAGACAGAGCGGGTGGTGGCCATCACAGCTCGAGAGGAGCTAGCCACTCACCTGCATACGATATAGATGGAGCTGGCACAACAGAGAGCCTGAGCCACCAGCCTAGAGGAGTTGGCTCATGCCAGGACAGACTTGGCCCAGGAGACGACGGGGCGTGCACACGAGGTAGCAAAACGGGCAGCCCTTGAGACCCGTCTCACATCTAATTTGGAGGTGTTGGATGGTAAACAGAAGGAGCTGATGGAGGCAATTTTTATGGTGAAACGATCCAAGGAGAGGCAGTTGGTAGCTGAGCGAGATCTCCAGCATAGGACACAACAGGTTCACCAACTGAGGGAGTAGTTGGCGGCACCACCACCACCGGCCCCTTCTTCATCAGGGATGCCCTCTGTACGCCCTCGGCTTTGATTTTCATGTTTGGTCTTCGTGTCATATCCCATTTTGTTGTATGTCGTCAGGAGACGACCTTCTTTTTTTGGGGGGGGTGATGTTGTCGGGTAATTATGACATATTGTAATTAGAACATTACGAGTGTTAAGGGTCGGTGGTTACATGACGGTTGTCGGCAGTTGGCACCGGACAACCTACACCGACACCTATATATATGTACTCGGTTTCCTATTTTAATGGGAAGTTATTGTCGAAGAAAGTTATGTTTTGAATGTACTGGCATTTGACATTAATGAATACATACATCTGAGTTCTTCTATTTATTTGCATTGCTGTAAACTGTCATATTTCCTACATTTTTGTACTGTTATGCACTGTTGAACACACACACCCCTCGGGGGAAAACAATGCTCCTAAGTCACTGGCTTCAGAGTCACCTCATGAGATTCCCTCAGTTTCCATGGAGTTGCCTCTATCTCCTCCTGACATAATAGTGGAGGAGTCCCCTCAGAATGTCGTTCCTATTTCAGCAGTTGAGCCATCTCTTGATCATCAACAAGAGAGTTTGCTAGAAATCTCTGAGGACACTCTTGCATGTATCCATTTGTCAGAGATTGATACCTCTACTTCCGGCTTTGAATAATTTATGAGGCAATCTTCATGCCCTTTGGTTACCGAGCAAACCATGGTTGCCATCCAGACAAATACTCCTCCCAGGGTGACCACGATTGTTCAAACAGAAACTACTTCTCCTTTGTCTTCGGTAGCTACGAGAGGAAAACTAGTCGTTTTACCTCCATGGCTTAGTTCTTTTACCCCAAAGAGGAAGAAGCAGCAAATCTCTCCAGATGTCTTTGATTATCAGCAACTCAAGTAGTCTAGGCCCAAGGTTGCTAAAAAAGCCAAGACGATCTCAAGGGTAACTGTTGACAGCAACAAGATGAAAGTGGTAGAAATTGTTGAGCCCCTTGCGGATAAGCCACGTGAGGAAATGCGAGCTGCTGATTACAGGGTTACAAGGATAGAATTGGGTAAACAAACACATGAAGTGGTCAAGCATGATGCCCAACAATCCGTAGCTTCACTAGTACAGTGGTAGATGAACTTCTAGCAAAGAAAGACAAGCTAGAAGAGGAGAATAGGCAGCTTGTTGCAGCCGTTCATAAAATTACAAAACCTACTAGTGAAGGGAGTAATCCTACAACTTCTTCCGGTTCACAAGAATCAATTCGGGGAGTTGAAAGAGCTGCTCAGAAAGTACAAGCGTTGGATTCTTGGGTGGATCAACTTCAAGATCTATGTGCACAAGTGCTGAAAGACATTTTCCAAATGATGTTTAAGTTGGGGACCATTGAAGGAAAATTGAATCATACGTCCAAGACTTTCAAACAAAATTTGGAAAGGGTTGAAGGTAGCCTGATAATTTGGCGCCCAATGCCTCGACAACAGTTGAGTGTTCTTCAGGAGCATGACATTATTCCTTCCAGGGTTATGTATTTGGAATTTGAAGAACTTCTAGAGAACAAAACCCTTGTTCTCAAATCACTCATTGAGGAGATTGATGACGCAATGAGATTGCGGGTTGAAGTGTTCCAATGTATTGTTTCCCACTGTAAGAAGGCCTCTTGCAATATCATAGGTCAGAATGGAGAGTTGATACCAGAAGAAGAAGTGCTCGCAGATCTACAGATGAAGATTCATAATGAGTGGAGGAAAAACAATTTTCAGCTGCCTCAATTCAGGCTTTGATGAAACATCAAATCTTTTTGCACAAAATCCAGTCCACTTTGGAGAAAAATGACTCTATGCTTTTTCAATGCCATGACACCATCGTGAAGACCATGGTTGTTGCCAAGAACACCCACGAACCAAATCCTGCTGAACTACGAATGATCATCCAAAAGTTCGAAGCATTCATGTCTTCACATGCTGCAACTTAAGTGTTTTTCAACACTTAATTGCATTTTTCCAGAATTGTAATCTCTTAGTTGTAGTTTTTCTTTTGACAAGTTACATGTAAAAACATTTTGTAAATTGCAAGTCAAGTCTTTACTTGCACTTTTGTAATTACATGTAAAGCAACTACAAGTTGTGTTCAGTTAGGACAATAGTTGGAATAAGTCATAGTTAGTTATTGAATAAGTCTTGGTGGTTGAGAGAATCTCTCAAGTTAGTTAGGATCCTCCCACCTTTTTCTCAAGACTCCTCTTCTATAAATACTTGAGGGGGTCTATTGTAATCTTATCTTTTAGAAAGCAAGCAAAAACTCTGCCAAATTTACAGCAAAGAAGTCTTTGAGCTTTCATGTGTGAATTTAAGAATTGAAAGAAATAGAAGAAAATTGCTCAAGCTTCGAGTCTTTGTGCTACATTCTTGGGTTTGTGTTCCATATTATCTTTCTTGACAGTGTTTCTTTAAGAGCTTAATCGAATTTGATTTGCAATCTTTGTGCTGCAAGTATTGGAGATTAATTTAAAGTAGAAGTTCTATTGGGAAAAGTTGTAAGACTTTGTGCTTGCACTTGTTCTTAAAAGAGTTTAGAAGTAGATTTTGTAAGAAATAGCTGTGAGTCTTTGAGGTCTTACTAGTTCTTACTGTTTCATGTAAAAGGAAATAAGTTCTTTCAGACTTTGTGCTATTATAATTTATTCTTAATATCGTTAGAATAGAAAAGGGTAGATAGGACTTCACATAATCAAGACTTTGAGCTTGATATTGTTGTTCTGTCCCGAAGGAAGTGACGGAAGTCTTTGGGCTTTCAAGAAACTTCATTTCCTTTCTCTCGTTTCATTTCAAAAAGTTGTTACTATTGTTTTATGTTAAGTTGCTATCACTTTTCTGTGAAGAGAAAAGGATATTGGGTTTCTTGAAAGAAGAAGAAAGACTGCTATCCCATCCTATTTTAGTTTTAAGTTGTAGATAGATAGGGGGAGCCTTCCCTTAATTAGGAGAGTTTTACTCATACACTATGGTTGAAACCACGATTTAGTATATTTCCCCAAGTGTACAAAATTTTCAACCAATATACACAACCCAATCGATTACCAATCAAATCAATGATAGCAATTATGATGTTGACTAGTTATAATAAAATATCGATCATAAGTTAATGATCGGATATATACATGTGTCTACAGTAAACTGTTTGGCAGCAATTGGCAAATAAAATAAGTAAATTGCTGAGCACATATGATGGACGGGTTTCATTATATGCAACGCACATAGTGTACGGGTATCATTAATCTAAATGTTCAAGGCCAAAAGGCCAATTGAACATTTCGATTGGCTCTATCGGTTATGCTAAGGATACCGACCAGAGCTATCATCATTAACACTCACTTCACTCCATTTTGTTATTTTGACATCATTGTACTCATTGTAATCACTATGAAATCTTGAATATAGTATAAATATTGAATTTTCATTGTTCAATGTTAAATTGTTAATGTTCACTTCAAAGTTTACTAGTATTTGAGTTTTACTAATTTTCCAAAGTTTCATTTGTAATTCTTATACTTATAGTTGTAGCACATATAGTCACCGAGATTCAGATCTTTAGACTTGCACAAGGAGATCTCTTTGCACGAGATATATGCAAGGTAACTCAATTGACATTGCAGCAAGGTAAAAATCTATTAAGGGCATAATTTAAGTTTAAAATTTAAAACTTTCCTCTTTTTATATTATTATTATTAAATATTGAAACTTAAAGTTGGATAATGAGATTGGTTTTTTTCTTTTTCTCAACTCAAATGTATGATGGGAAAGATTTGGTGCTAATGTACCAAATCTTCAAAGGATTGCAATTTGAGTACTGAGTCAATCATGCAGTGCTTTGGGTTGTGAGTGCAATTGGAGTATGTTTGAGCACATACACTCCAAGAAGTGCAATAGACTGTCAATGTAGAGGTTGAATGATCTAGTCTATGTTCGTTACAACCTTCGCCTTCACCACAAATAGATTTTGGGGACTGAGTCATCCCCCATCACACTACAGGAAGTTGATCCATAATTTGATTGAATCATTGAGGTTAAGGATCCTATCTTTAGTAATGAGGACCTTAATTGGGTTGACAAAATGGATACAGAAGCAAAGGAGGATAGAGCACAAGTGGACACCTTGGATGTTCGTGTGGGTGTCACTGAGATAGTGTAAGAACCCTACTGGTTCTAACTCTTCTATTGATGCAAATGCTGTCTTGTTTTTGTATTTTCAAAGGTTTTCAATAATTTTAAGCAGAAAATGACAAGTGCACCAGGCAAGAAAAGCACATAAAACTGAATTGACAAGAAGTATAGAGCAATTGCAACTATATTAAGTATCAGATAACTACTACAATTGAAACTAATACATAAAACATACCCGTAGTGTTAATACATGATAGCCTCGGTAAGATAAATGATTGAATGAGAGATAAATGAATTTTCTCATTCAATCATCTATCCTATCAATAAACTATGATGAAAAAAAACTTCAAGCTATTGTTCCTTCATTTGATGATCATTCTTCAATTTGTATATGTTCAATCATACTTGTAAAGTTCGATCAATGCTTAACTATCGATAATCATCGATTGTAAATCTCATAGCATAGAATACCGATTGGTATCGGTTTACATTATAACGTATGCACTCCAATTAATATCGGTTATCATATTAACTGTGAACACCTATTATTATCAGGCTTAACCAATGCACTCCCATTAATATCGGTTATCATATTAAACGGTGAACATTGATGGTTATCGGGCTTAACTAATACATACCGATTAATATCGGTTTTCTTGCATATGATAGACATGCCGATTAAGTATCAGGTGGTTTGTTAAGTATACACCGATTGGTAAATGCTACGATAAGTCAAAGGGTGCGATCAAG
Organism: Cryptomeria japonica; assembly: GCF_030272615.1. NCBI lineage: Eukaryota > Viridiplantae > Streptophyta > Pinopsida > Cupressales > Cupressaceae > Cryptomeria > Cryptomeria japonica. The sequence goes on along the minus strand of NC_081411.1, from coordinate 618,509,822 downwards.
TAATGTCTTGATCGATCATGTCTAATAGACATGACAGTCAAGGCATTGGTTGATCCTCCCTACTTACATATATATATCAATCGGCATTTGTGAGAAGGACATTGAAATCAATAAATGCTCCTCTCACCTGCAATATACAAGAATATAATCAGATTTATCATATTAAAGATATAATACATAGTTAAAAAAAAAGATAACCTTGAATATAACTTGCATCTTGAATTGAGAATTGAATAACATTTACACGTAGGTCCTTAGGTTATTTTAAATAAAGAATTCTGGAGTTTGTTAGCCAAAACAGGGAAACTAACCAAGCAAAGCGTACAAGTCCACAATGTTAATTCTCCAAGCTAGAAAAGAGGTGAAATAGCCTGAATAAGCTAGGTTTTGAAGATGAGGCAACCAAAATGCAAAATGGGAAGGCGTTTCAGCCCTCTAGATCAAACGCCCTTCTTCGGGTCCACACATGCCAGGAAAAGGTTGTAGGCCAGCAAGGAGGAATACTACGGCTGGTTTATTGAATGAAAATTGCTCCTAATAAGGGCGTCTAAACCAGGAAGCCCTTTCCTTATTGGAAAATCTGCAAATAACTGAAGGAATAAACCTCTAATGAAGCACAATAAGACTCTTGAATGAATCCCTCTCAATTGCAATAATTCAACTGATCTGAACAACCTCAAAATCACTGATCCATGAAGAGTTATCGTTCTTCAATAGCAAACCCTCTAAAACCCTTGTCTCAGAAAAATCCACAGAGCAAAAACCAAGCAATGTCAAATAATTAGTACTAGAGGTTGAATTGCTTCCTTTGCCTCTTTTAAACCCAAATGGCATGATTTCCAAGAAAGTATGCCCAATTGCAAAGTTAAATACATTTAAATGTATTTAATATACTTTCCATAGTTTTTAATTCAAGTTGGGCGCCCTTTTTGACTTCAGTGATTTAATAATCACTTTATAATATTTTAATGGATTTTAATTTTATAAAGTCAAATTATGACTTTATAATATCCGTATAAGTTAATTAAATAGCTTAACCACTAATATATTAATATCTCCCTCATTATTCAGTCTTTCGACGTGTCGTCTGAAATTGGGGTCAACACTGTATAACCCCCATGTGTCCAAGTACCCTTACTAAAAATAGCTACACTGCCAAATTGACTTACTATAAATTGTAAGTTCCTCAACTAAGCTCAAACACTGACTGCAAAGGCCTGGAACTGAACCCAAGACTGAACTAAAGAAGTGGAATTGCCACTAAGACTATCTATCCAAACATGTTAGCCTATGAGAGTCCAAATAATAGGCTAACCCGTCAGCAACTGATGTTGACTAGAGTGGGGACATTACAGATAGAGGCAAATATCATGGCTGCAACATCATCTAGGACCTAGCTTAGACACCCACGTAGGAGGGTCAAGTGATGCAAACTCCTCTGAACCATAGACTTTACCTTTTTCTTTTGATATTTGTTTGGAACTTTTGATGCCATGGATTTCATATTCCAAGAGTGTTGTATACATTTGACAATATTTATATATCTAAATGTGTTATTTCATTCAACTAAAATTTGTGTTTATACTTATGTGATCAATGTATACTTGTGTATGTGATCAAAGTAGCTTCTATTTGATGAGGCTATTGAGTCTTTAAGGTTTATTTATTAAAGGGTGCATGAAAGTTTTAAATCCTTAAAAATCTCTGAATTTCTTGGGTTTTTCAATTTGCCAAGTTTTGCTTAAGTCTACATAGAGTTTGGTTGTCAACTCCAAGTCCAAGTCAAATATCAGCTTGCCGAGTCCAAGGCGAGTCCAAGTCTCATAACACTAACATATACATCTTTTTATAACTATATTTTCAAATACTATACGTATATCAATGCCACCCCCGCCATCCCAAATCTAGGCCCTCGGTCCCCCAAATCCTGAAACCCATCCCAATGTCTTCCCATCATGAAACTTTGTGGAACAGTAAATTTTATAAAAAAAATAAACATTTCTAGACATATATTGTTGAGCAAGCCAAGAAAACTATTAACATTTACAAGAACAGAAAATAACACCTTGTTATTTTAAATTATTTTGCAAGAAATATACGTTTCATAATTGAGAACCATTTGTACTTTATCATTATTTGTTAATGACATTTTTTCTATTCAATTTGCAATAAGAACATAGCCACAACTTCCACTGATGAAAAGACTAGAAATATCACTAAAATATAAGTTAAGAATTGAACACTCAACATGGATTGTCGAGCATATCATGCAAGCTAGAGTACATACCATTGCATCTTTGTATGTTTGGCCAGCAATCTCAGAACTCAATTGGAAAGGGCAATCGAAGTAATGTTCTTGTGGAGATGTAGAAAATATTATCTGGCCTGCAAAATCCTAACATCTGTTACATATTGAAGAATATCAACAATGGTTTAGCTCTCCCTTAAGTATTTCCAATTACTTATCAACCAAATTCTTGAAATTACATTTTTTTTTCCAAATTCAATACCTTTGCGAAAAACATGGAGTCCACAATCTCCAACATTTGCAATTTTAAGCGTCCCATGTTTCTCCAACATTGCAACAATTCTAGCATTGTTGCATAATTATAAGAAATACCACAAAATGAAGAAATTTTTGAATTAGACCTTAGGCAATTAAATTGAGAAAGAAACAAGATACACATAAAAGTCATCCAACAATGCTAGAGCATGAAGCAAGTTTCCTATAACAACCTTAAAGTTGAAAAAGAATCTGCCTTAGGATGAAACATTTCTTGGGAGTAAAACAAACACATTATGACATATACATTATGAAACCATCAACAACACAAAAACCTACCTAGTAGAGATGGCATCAGTTAGAGTACTTTGAAATTTTAGATCTCCTTAAATTGTGCATAGTAGATCCCAGAAGATGATACTAATCATGAAAGTCTATAGGTGGCTACAGGAATATACACTTAAAGCGCTGAGAAGGTTGTACAGTTTAGATGAAAATATTCCCTTAGCTCAACACAATCCTATAACTTGAAACAAGGAAATTTTATTGTCATACACACAAAATCATAGTTTACAACATAGAATTTAAACTATCCACAAAATCCAGAGGTTCATGCATAGAATTTAATTTCTTGATAAGCTCAAAAGGTCCATGCTTGTTGCTGTAATGCTGATGAATTTCCTTTCTCTGTATTTTTCACTAATATATATAAGGATTTTGATTCTTTGACTGAATTTGGGTTTAAATAAAATTGCCCTCTACGAATATCATATTACACAAAAGGATGCATTCAACTTTTGATGTTTTCCACAGGAACTTACATAATCTAGTCTTGTATCAAACATCCTTTTACATCCCCGAAATTTATGTGATTGGAAGATAAATTCTACAGATAAACAAATACAGTACTCTTTTGTCGTTTCTCCCATTCTTTGTTGCCCTGCAAGCTTACCAAAAGTAGATTGACATGAACTGTAGCTTGAAAAAAGAACCAAGGAAATTTTCCTGGTGCAAACAACATGTTGGTATCTCACTGACCTGATACAAACATTTTACTCTTTTTTCTCAAACACCATAGACTTGTTTGTTGAATTATGGCAGAGTTCTAGATTAATGCAATGTTAATATGCCATACTTATGCACTTAAAATTGACATGAATGTTGGCTACAATGAAATAGTAATTGTAAATGTTCGCTAAAAAGATTACATAACTGGCAAAACTTACACTGTAGCTGAACCAGTCGAACAGGTTTTTGCATGTGCCTTCTGCAGTAGAAATTGGGGATCACCATTCACCTGTTTAATGAGCTTATTAGAACTTGTTAAATAAGTAAATAACAGATTCAAGCTCTCCTATCAACTCAAAAATACAAAGCCTTATTTTAAAGAAAACTAAGAAATGAAGCAGCAACAATGACCTTTTTAGGTATCCATAAAACAAAAGGGTTCATAGAGTTACAAAGCACAGGCTAGCCTTGCTGAAGAAAGAAATAAACTATATCAACATCTATGAAAAAAACAAATCAATGGCACTTGAAATCATAGTTTGCATGCTCGGGCTCAAATCAGACTCAGTGGACCAAAAATTTCTGACTCAGCAAAACTGATCAGCATAAAAAATTACTGAAATTTCTTTAAAAACACAAATTTTATACAAACTTTAATTACCAAATGTATCCAACAAGTCTTTAAAACATTGGGGAAGTGTTTTTTATTAGATTTGAATACAAATAGAGTACAAAATCACATCATCATGCAGATATAGTAGCTAGCTGATAACTATTATGAATTTCTGACGATTGCGTTTGAAAACCATCATCATAAATTGCATATCTAGACAAACTACAAATTACAAATTACAAATTTTTACAATTTCCTCTTTCCCATTCTAGTGAAAAATTGGGGAAAGGATCTAATCCTTGCACTCCATTGACTTGGTTGTAGCTCATTGTTTGACCTAAAAGGCTACACTTATGGCTCCACCCTACTATTAGATGGTAATGTCTCCACCTATACAGCATTGATGTCGTCCAATCCAATATCTCCTGCTTCTGCTGCAGCCATATTCTCCATAACCTACCTCTCCAAATCAGCACTCTCATCCTCATAATCCAATCACTAAGCTCTAATTCTTCCACACTTTTTGTGTGAAGCCAAAGGTTGTATTGTACATAAACTAGGTCACCAAAACATCATTGAGAGTCTGAGACAACTTATTGTGCTTTTTCATGTGAATGGCATCAAACAAATCCAGTTGCACTCGTAGCTAGAAGCACTACAAGGTTTAAACAAAATTCTTGAAAATTTGGAGTACTGCAATCCCAATCTTCTCATGAAACACTTACAAATAAAATATTCAAAAGTTTGTAAGAAAGCCATACTTTATTAATAATTGCAATTTGTAACTTGTAAGACATATATATAGACAACAATTTTTTTTACCTAGTGTTTAGATGGATCTCCCTCGAATAGCTAGTATTGAAGAAAAGGGATTTAACCTGGCTTGCTTGTAATTCTACAACTCTATAATAATGAGGTCCCTCACCCCAACCTCAAGTTTCATCCTCTCAATGCATGTTGAAAGGCCCTCCATAACCTCATTAAGATCTCTGAAGCTATCAAAGAAAACTTGGGGTTGACATAATACCTCACTGCATGAATGGGTTGGTGGAGTTGATTGCTCCACCTCCGATCAATGATCAACTCCACCTATGACCAATGATATCCTAAATGAGATCAAATCTATCTCTATCCCCTCTATAATAGCTTTGAATGGCTTCTTTGGCCCTATCCATCACCTCATAAATATACCCAATTGGATTTTGATGTCCATCAACCAAGCACAAAACTCTCACCAAGGGCTTTGACACCTCGAAGTATAAACAAATTTTGACACCTCGTGGTACAAACAAATTTAAGTTACAAATTTATAATGAAAGCTTGACTTATCATACTTTGCCATTCCTTATCCATGAATGATCTGCGAACACTGTTAGTAGACAAACCAGGCCATCACTTGATGACAGAATGTTTAAAAGGATAACCTGACTAGCATAACAGGGATATTGTCTATGAATCTAACATTAAAAGTAAAGTTTCATAGGGGTACCAATATTGGTACTAACGAGATCACAAAGATGGATGTAAGATTGTACCTCATCATCAAGGCTATACAATATATTAGCCATCAGCTCCTTAGGAAAGACAGCTGGATCTACATTTTCATCAGCCCAACTGCCATGAAAAATCGTTAAGGACTGGTAAATATTCTGAAAATCAAAACTTAGAGTAAATATTCAACAAGAACAGACAGAAAATAATTAAATATTTCAAATTTGTTTAAAACTTTAAACGGTAAATCTCACCCAGAAACACCATCAGCAACTGCAAGAACACCCCCATCATAGTTGCTAACAAATAGTGCATCTTCTCCACCTTTTTCAGCCTAATTGATAGACAATTTGAAAATAAGTAAATGATTGCCCCTCAAGGATGGTATCACACAAGCAATGGCTGATGGTGTTGTCTAACCAGACTCCTATAAAGTCTGTCCAAATCAGAGGTACATGATACTTTTTCTAAATAGATGTCTAGATATGGATACAAGTTTTCAAAGATCAACCTATTAGCACTTAAATCATTTATCAACTACAAAGAAAATTAGACAGGTTATGAAAAGGACATGGCACCTTATCAGGATGTGGAATGAGCTGAGTGCCAACAACGAATGACAGCTCCAACCTGTGATCAATATATCCATTAGTTCTCAAATTTCATTGTTAACTCTAAACTTTTTATAGGTTATTGTCAGCCATAAGTCAAATATACTGTTGACAGTTGAGTATAATTGGCAGTCTCATTCTAAAAAGTAAGCCACATAAACATTTGAGAAAACTCAGGAGCAATTGTTGTTAAAGTTGAATAAGTTGACATCCACACGAAACATTCTGGAAAACTGAAGTGTAATTTCTATTAAAGTTCAATTAAGTTGCCATTACCAACATACTACCTGTCATGTCCCCTCCTTAATCGTTATATATACATATGAAATGAAGCAATTATTATTATTAATTAATATAATACTTACCAATGAATGATTATTTAAAATTTATTAAATATCAATTGAATAAACATCGAAGGTTAACTATTAGTTATCAAATTAAAGAAGAAATAATTACCTTCATGAAGAGATACGATATTGCTTAGTTACCAGCATGGGAATTAATCAATGGTCACAAGTTAATGGAATAATACAACTATATCAGATCATTTAGCATCACTGATAATAGCAATTAGTAATAAAGATGGTGCTAACACTAATCGATATCGTTAGTATAAGCCGATTTAGTTATGAGGAGGATCGATTAGTGGGAGTTGTGTCTCCTCTAATATGAAAAGGTGCAATCTCCCTAAATACAAGATATAATGAGGAAGTCACGATGATTCCAAGAAGCGGGGGGGGGGAGAAAAACCTCATGAAGGGATAACAAGGGAGAAGCTAGTAATAAGTGCCATCTCCGCAACGGATAACCCACGTGGAGGCTTCGTACTCCCTACAGACCATACTGCAACTATCACAGATTGATATTAGCCAGCCCCCGACTCAGTAATGAGGAGTCAACACTGGCATCAAGCCATTGATAGTCGATGAAAGAATTACGGTGAATACAATTATGGAGGTTGTGCGTAAATAATTACGTGGAAGGAATTGGATTAGAACATCTCTGCTATAAGCAACCTGCGGTCTAATACGACAATCTAGTAATATTAATATAGACAGCAGTATGTATGATATATATATATATATATATATAAAATTAATGTTTGGTTAGACAAATAAAGTTAGAGTATAATCAGAAAGAATTCCTAAGTTAATTAGTTTAAGAAGAATAAGTTTGTATATATGCAATGTCCCCATTTTGAAGCAAGATTTAATAATAAATACTAATAATAAAATTAAAATATAAAAGAATAAAAATTAAATTAAAATAATTATAATTTAGTTAAGTTTAATGAATAGTTAAAAGGCATGAAATGAAAAGTTGTGACTCCCTCAAACATGAGACATAAAAGGGAGAAAAGAACCTCATTTGAGGGGGGAACATGGGGGATGGAAATGCAGATCTGTTTGTGGAAGTTTGTATCCCTTCAAAGGGCAGCATTAATGAAGAGTTGCACTCCTTCAAAGGGTGCTAATGGTGAAAGAGTGTATCTCTTGCCAAAGGGCATACATGATGAAGAGGTGTGACCTCTCCCTCATATTGGGGGAATATAAAAGGGAAGAGACGAAGACGTGAGGACAAAAAACTGCAACTGTGGACTGCGAACTGCAACTGCAGGCTGTGGACTGCGAAAAGGTAAGCAATATTTACTGGCCACAGGGGTATATGTGTGTGTGGACGTGTGTGCCACACACACACATATATATTACTGAATATTCTGTCATACATAAATATATACCAATTCCTTTAACAAAGCTATAGTAGGATAGTGATATTATCTCATGTGTATGTAGCAATGAATATAGGTATGTATGCAGAATATTTATATGTATGTAGGATCATGTAAATGTAGGCATAAATTATGGATTGAAAAATGATAATGAATTATAGAATGTTATATGAATAATGTGGTTATATGATGGAGGCTACTGGGAGGAAATTTCCTTAGCCTAATTCAGGGAATATGATAATCCCTGGTAGGTAGTATATACTGAGTATGGATATGCATATATGTTATGGCTTGGGTGTCAAAAGCTCACCCAAGAAGAGACGGATTTGGCCGGTCATCTCTGGTAGACTTGGATGATAAGATGCATCATCCAAGGCAAGGAATTGATCATATATGATGGTCTTCCTTGGTAGGCTTGGATGTAAGATGTTACATTGAAGACAGGAATCGAATTATCCCTCGATTTCCTGGTATGGCTTGAAACCAAGATGGGTTCCAAGAAGACGAGCATCACAACCGCCTAAGGACATGTCCCGGTACTGCACTCGTATCCTTTTTATTAAATAAGAATTGAGATTAGTTTTAATTAAGTAATTGAAGTTTAATTGCAAATTAGATTAGTTATATATATATTTGTTGCATTCTAACAATCTGTTTTGCAGGATAGTGATCTCTAACTAGTAGGGACATTACACTACCACACACAGCACGTGAACATATGCAAGAACAAATAAATTTGATCAAATAAGCATAGCTAGTGTACACACAGCTGTGCATGAAATGTATGCAAGAAAAAATAAGTTTGATCAAATTAGCATAGCTAGTGTACACATGGACGAGCATGAAAAGGAGATACAGCAATCTGTATAATGTCAAGCAATCCTTCTATTGAATGCCTTATTCTGCTAACTAGGTTGCTAGTCCAACAACCTACATATTAATTTTTCTATGAAACGAAATTTATGTCAGCTTCTACCTCTTGACTAATGGTATGCAACTTATATTGTTAGCTACAGTTTGAGTTACTGAATTGTCAATCACCAATATAGAATGAGACATGGTCAAGAGGGGGACATTTCAAGGATGTAGGGACATGTACAAAACATCCCAACCCTGTCCCCTATTCTCCCCCAAAAAAGGAAACAGTCTCGATATGCCAATTGTTTTGGGGGACACCTAGGCATGTCAAGGGAGGGCAAAATAGTCTACATGTAGTCAACGTACAATGTCTATTGTTATATTCAATAATATTGGTTATCTGACTATGTATTAATTGTTGATCATAAGCATTGGGTAGTTATACAACCATCGGGTCCTTTAAATATAGTGTATTGTCAAGGAATGCAGTATGATTTAGTCAGATCAACTCCAATCCTTGGCTGATCATCTCTAGTCTTTTTCTGTAATAATTTTATGTAGAAAAAAAGATATATTTTACTCTTGCATCTGGTACGCATTGTCATCTTTATTATTAATTCATGTATTTAATTTATCAGGTACAACAATAAACATTTGGCACAGTTGCCTTAGAAGAAATCGGGTCAGATTTGAGCAATTCAAGCTCCTAGATCCCAATAAAGGTGAGAAGAGGCCACAAGGTGGTCAAGACCAAGCGATCAAGTAATATTTAAAGATTATAGAACACAGAGAACAAAGAAGACAATTACGAGAAACATTTGAGGAAAATCCAATCGGACAATTCCCAAGTCAAAAGCCCTTCCCAAGAACGAAGAAAAAGCCAAAGCATCAACCGAAGTCGTAGTCGAGAGAGAGGAAAACCTTCACCAAAGAATTCTTAAAGGGAGTGCGTAGAAATTGCCAAACCCTTACTGCTCCCTAACAAAACATACCAAGACCTTGTCGACCAAGCAAATATAGACAACATCGAACAAAGAAGAAGAAAGAGAGCTGAGACATGAATTAACTGAAGCATTTGAGAATAACATATGCTGCATCAAAGAACTATCCATCTTGGGTGCTGCATCAAAGAACTATCCATCATGGGAGAAGAGCTGAGAATTGGAGGATCTGAGCCAAAGACCCTTGGACGGGAGGAGTGCAGAAACGATCCTCAAGATAACTGGAGTGTAGAGGACACTAAAGGTGGACGAGTGAAGGACTCGTATATGATCATGAGTGCAGGACATGCATCAAAACATACAAAGCAGAACAGTCCAAACAAGTTTAACGCTCAAGATGACATGCAAGGACAAACTTAAGAAATTCGCTAGGGAAGGCAAGGAGAATGAAGAGCCTAAAATTTCAAGGTGTTAAAGGAGGGCATTATTGCACTACACCTTTGTAATCCTGCCCATCAACTTGCAAATTTCCTCCTCACCTAAAGAATGCACTCAAAGATTAAATAAAAGTTGACTGAGAAGAGGATTACACTTACAAATACAAGGAGGCACGAAGAGGAACATCTCCACATGAGAATTCAAGTATTCATTCAAGATTTACATATACACGAAAGGATGAACATCCTATGAGGACTTGAAGATTCACCCATGCACGAACAAGGTCTACACATCAAGACAACATTGCTCTACGTCAACATGTGGGAGGCAAATCAACATCAAAATGACAATGACTTAAGCATCACTTCAAGGATTCAACCACAACATGGGAGGTTACCTTACAATGTCTAGAGGTTCAAGGTATCACAATGATGATGAGGAAATGTGACTATCTTGAATTTCCTTCAAAAATCCAAGAATAGGGGTCAGTATATGGAGCTGATCTCAATTCAATGCCAGTACTACATGGAGATAACCCTTCGTCATGTACAAGGACAATCAAGCATGAACAACATGAAGGAGTTCAAGTCAAGAGTAGGAGAGTCAAAAGCAAGCATCATCAAGATGAAGTGCATCTCAAGGAGGAAGATTCCCAAGTTAGGTAGTGAAATTGTGCAAGTGTGATCAAGGATGAATGATAGTTTCAGAAGAGTTAATCAGACACTTGATCATACAAGGATGATACAATTTGGGAATATTGTCATAGCCCTCTTACTTAGAATATTAGAAAATTTTATTTGATTAATTTTAGGTAAGGTTCAAATTGATTAATTATTCATTTGTAATAAATTAAAAATTAACTAATAAATCAAACAAACTCAAAATTTATAAATGGATTAAATTAAATAATAAACTTGATTAAATATAATAGTAGACTAATATATATATAAAAGTTAAAACTAATTTTATTAAGAAACCAAAAATATACACACGCACACGCACACACACATATATATTATTTACATTAGAATAATAAATAGATGCAAGTAATTAATTTTAAAATTTAAACAATCATTAAATACTTATTTTATATTTATTTTGATGCATATATTTTACTAAGCACATGGTGTAGGACAAAAGGGGAAGGCCAAGACACTTGGCATAAAAGAAGAATAAGCATATTCTATGTCAAGTGGAAGTTACAATATTTATTTATTTTGGGTTAAGTTAAGTGGGTCATTACAAATATTCCCCATCTCCTATCAACATCATATTGAGCAGCTAGATAATGTTGAGTATCAAGAGATATTACTCAACCACAAACACTTTGTGATGATCTACAAAGCAGGCTGAGATGGCATCCTAGTCATCATCAACCGAATCAAGTTCTTCCAAATCAACACATCCAATTATATTGAACCTAATTCATCAAAGAGTGGAGCTAGTGAGACATGGCAATTCATCAAATATTATTTCATACACCTAACCTATTTTCCTATTGGTCCGCATTTAAAGGAGCACATGTGTCCAATGCAATGTAATCATATCATTGGTCAAATGAAGTTAGTTCTAACTAACCTTAATTAGGGTTTTATCAAGTAATCTCGGCCATTGATCTTGAATCAATCTGATCCATTGAATTGTAATGAGACCTCTATATAAGGCTCAATTCTCTAATTTGTAAAGGTTAATAGTTAGTAGTCAAATAGTTAGATAGCAGTTAGTGGTAGAGTAGGAGGAAGCTAGAGATTGTTGCCAAGTTTATGTTAAAATAGATTCAATACTTTCATTGAAGTTATGGTGGATGTGTGTGTTGTGTTTCTACATTTTGCATGATTTTTGTTACTTCTCAAGGTTAATTAGAGTTCATTGATCATGGTGGACACTTATGAAGATATTGTTATGAAATCCTTGTTTCATACTTTTTGTGGTTTGTTGATTGTAAGCTACAGTTTAAACTTAGCCTAAGCCTCATTATTGTGCTAAATTCAATTGTGGATACTTGTTCAAGTTGCACCAGCATTGGGTATTTGGGTGATGTATTCGCAAATGTGAAAATCTTCCCTTTCCTTAGAAGATTGCATCAAGTTTGTGTAGTTGTTGTCATCATCGTGAAGCAAATCTTGGTTTAAGGGAATTTGTCTATCTAAGTATCATCCATTGTCATCATTGTTCTTAGGATTAGTATAGGATCTCTAAACCCTTTATCTCTTTTATCTTTTATTTTCCCAGTGAGTTAGTATAGATTCCTCGTTTCAGCAGGGTTCATAAACGTAAGTCCCCTTGTGATTCCAACGATATCACATCATATTAATTGAGTCTATCCCAAGCATAAAGTCGATTGTTCGCATTGTATTCCTAGGAGTTGTCTCATCTGATCATATTATTCAGCATATGAGGTTTCTTTGCTCAAGAGAGGATAGAATACTTGGTATTTTATTCTATGTTCGAGGTGTCCTAAAAAACCCATCAATGGATGTCTTCGTCCTCATACGTCAATGCTTACAATTGGGCGACACACATTGAGAGTGAAAACAAAACATCCTCCAAAGGGAAGAGGAAGACAAACGATGATGAGAGCACTAGAGGTGGCACCAACAAAGAATTGAAAATGGTTTAGGCCCTACAACGAGATATGATGAGAATGATGAAAGAATTGAAGGTAGAGAAAAGAAGCAATAAAGAAACTAGTGAACTATGGTGTATTGAGTGCAAAATTGAGGTGCACACATAAGGTAATTGTCCTAGAAATATGTGGTGTGTGATTCGCCAAGTGATGGGTCACTGAATAAAGGAGTGCCCATATAATTTGAAGACTAGGAGTACACAAGTGCTCTTCACACAAGGAGACTCCACTCCATCAAATCCACAGAATGCATCGCTAGGCGATTATCAAAATCAAGGAGGGCAAAATAAAATACAGTACGACTCCAAAGGACGTCCTATCATACAATGCTGACAATGTAGTGAATGGGGGACACTTTACGAGAGACTGGCAAAATAAGCAATTTATTATGCAAATGGTATGGACCAAGAGACCATGAAGACACCAACTACCCGAAGCAAAAGCGTATAAATATGCTGGACATGGAGGAATAGATGAGGTAGTTTTGGCAATTACGAGAGCACAGACGAAGAAGGCGATATACCCAAACCCTCGTACAAAGAAGGAACAACTTCAAGAAACCAAAGAAGTAGAACAACCAGTGGCAAAGGAACGAAGAACCTCCAAAGAAACTGAAATACGTCATTGCAATCAGAACCAAAGAAGAACATAGAATAATAGGTGCTACAAACAACCATACCAATCAAGTTGACAAACCTTCTTCAAACCATACCACAACTAAGAGTAACAATGTCAAATATAGTCAGTGACACAAAGACCCAAGTAAAGACATGATAATTGAGCCACCACCCAAGGGTGAACAAGTCATTGACCCAATGTTATTAACAGTGAACATCGGGAAGAAATCAACTATCATTCAGATGGAAATCATGGGAAAGAATTTGACAAACATCATCGTTGATGGAGGCTCAAGACTAAACATATTGCCAGAAGATGCATGGAAGTGCCTTGGGAAACCAACTCTTTGGCCACCAACATTTCACCTAGTAGACAATGACCAACATGGAATCAAGCCTTTGGGGACAATGGCACATAAATTGACGATCGGGACCAAACAGTTCCTCCTAAATTTTGTAGTCATCCCATTGCAAAAGAAAGCATACGATGCATTTCTCAGGAGAGGATGGCTAGTAGTAGCCAAAGCCAATCATAATTGGAAAAAGAATACAATCTCCATTGAAAACAAGGGTCAGAAGTATATAATTGATTTGAAGAACCAGGCCGTTAGTGAAGAAACAATTTTCCTAGATTCGTTAGATTCAGACTCTTGAAAAGAATGGATAGAGTCAAGGTCAAAGGGAACCGAACGATGAAGAAATTTTGGAGTTATAGTCATGCTTGGAGGATGAAACAAATTCTCTATGGCCTAATTCACTAGCAAACGGAGGACTATGAGGTGTTTTTGTCAACATGTAATTTTCTTGAAGCCACAACTCTCAACAAAGAGCAACCGATGAAGGAGTGTAAAATTATGGATGATACATCTAACAGTATGAAGAGAAAAATATTTAATGTGGAGTGTACAAATATTTGTCAAGGGAAATCAACTTAAAAAATTTACAAAAAACGAAAGAGAAAATTAGGAGAGATGGAAAATGGAAAAAAAAAGCAAAATATAATGGAGTCAAAAAAAAATTAAAAAATTAAAAAGGGGAAATATGGAGTCAACCAGTGTGGAAAATTTAATAAAAGGAGCAACTAAAATACTAAGGCCAAAAAAAATTAAAATAAAGGGAAAAAAATTTGGAAAGAGGAGCAAAAGGAATTTTTTTATTAAAATGTTGTAGTAAAAAATATTAAAATATTCAAAAGACAATCTAGCGAGATAAGAAATTTAAAGTACAGAAAAATAAAAAGGACTTAAAAATATCAATTTTTAAAACCAGAAAAAAAAAGCAAAGATTGAAAAGTGGCACTATACAAGTTTTACGAGCCCCAAATTGCAGTGTACAAACTTACATTGTAGCAGTGTACTGTAATGTCCCCTTCTCCACAGTGATTAGTTCAGTGGTCCATTGGCCTATTTCGGAGACCCGTACACTATGTGGAAAGGAGAATTAGGATTTCCAACTTTTGTGGAGTACTGCACGAGCTTTTTAGGGTTTACCAGGAGGGAATTCTTCAAATTTGTCTTTGGTTTCTTTCTGGGTTTTTCGTGAGCTCCAAGGTGGCATAAAATGCATTTGATGCTTTGGTGAAGTGAGAACTTACTATTTTTAGTAAGCTAGGGTTTGGATGTTTGGATGAAGTTGTCCTACTAAGCTTTCCAAGCTCTTTCTCCGGGTGCGAAGATCATGTTTTTCGGAGGAGTATTCCATGACTTACTATTTTTAGTAAGTGGCAGTATTGAGCAACTCTATTTTTAGCAGTTTGAACAGGGTCCTGTTCCTGTAGCAATTCAGTGGTCTTCATTGCTCAACTTCATCCTGGATTTTGTTGATAATCAGTATTGGAGTCATAGTGATTTAATTAAATATAATTTCCTTATCCTAAGGTTTAATATTTAATTATTTTATTACTAATTAATGATATATTGGGCGACTTAGGAAAAGACATATTTATATCTAATATCAATGTTATATTTTCCAAGTTAGGCGTTGAAATTTGAAGAATGCATTAAGTTATTGTTGAAGACTTAGGCAATTCGAACTTTCTTAATTATTGGTTAAAATGCAACTTGGGCGCCCACCTTGGGAAACGAAATGAAATGTCATTTGGACGCCTTATGATAGTGAAATGAAATGAAATTTGGAGAGGTGAATTTGAAAGCATTTACATTTGAATTTCAGAGGGAAAAAACTATAAATACAGGTGCTTGACCTCCCATTTGGACATCTTGAAAATTGCATCGTTATGTTGCCAATTTGGCAATAGAAAGCTGAGCTTCAAAGTGAGCCTTCCTAGCTAAGTGCAGTTTCGTACTTGCAAGACAGTACCTAGCTGTTTTCCATGTTCTCTTAGTGATCTTTGTGAGTTTGTTGAAGTGTGGGATTGCTGGTTCTGCTGTAGTTCGAGTTTCGGTGTGTTTCCAGGCTGCTGGGAAAGTCATGGTTGAAGCATACTTTCATTCATAAGTCTTCGTGTGATCGCCTGCCGCTTCTAGGTATTGGCTCTTTGCTTTTCTATGTCCCAGGCGATGGTATTTGTAAGTTTTCAGCACTAATCTCTGAGTATTTATTTTTATGCTGCAAATCGAAATTTCCAACTTTGGGGTTTTTCTCTATGTGGGCATTTGGAAGCAAGTTGAGTTGAATGGGATGTTTGGTGGTCAGTTAGTTGGTTGTTCTTGGTCATCATTGATACATTAGTAGTTTGGGATTGGTTTGGAGAGATTTGCGCGAGTTGTGAGAGAGTTTTATGCATTTTAGTGTGACTTGGTGTTGCTGGTTGTGCATTTCCAGCTTGCTGTCAAAAATTACAGATTTCCAGAAGTTAGTGTTTGGGTGTGCATTTAGGAGTGTGAGTAGATTAGTTGATTTGGGAGTGATTTGGAGTGATTTGGGTGAGTTTGAAGAGAAATATGAGCATGTCATAGCCTTTTGAAGTTGTTGGTCTGGGTGTCATTGCTCCTAGAATTTCATAATTCCATGTTGAAGGGCTTTTGGGGAGTTAGCACTTGCTTGGGAATATTTATCAGCTTGGATGGCATTACTTCTCTATTCAATCTCTCTATTTTCTATATTGTAAGGTTAAGTAGTAGTACTACTAACCATTTCTGATGTGTTGCTTGCCCACTGCATAAGTGGAAGAGGCTGGCTTAGCCGCCTTCTTACTTTGTAATTCAGTTTATATACTCAGTCCTCCCACTGAATAAGTGGTCAAGTGATAAGTTTTATGCATTGTCCTCCTGCTGAAATATGCGATAGAGTGATAGCTTAATGTAATGTCCTCCCGTTGAAATACGCGATAGAGTGATTGAGTTTTAGTTTCTTGTTATTTCCCTTGGCTGGTTTATCGTCAAGAGTTCGGTTTCTATCCTGCTGGATAAGCAAAAGGGGTTGGCTTGCCACCCGTGCATTGTAATTGCAGTTTGGTTTATGGTGCTAACGATCCCCTCAACATTGTATGCTCTCACCCTCCCAGGTTGGGCTCTCGGTGATTAGAAAGTGGAGGGTTGCTTTCAGTTGTATGGATTATTTCTCTAACCTTAACGGGTTATGGTGTTTGCTTTGTAATCCTTATTGCTAAAAAGCAAAAAAAAATTAAGGGGAATATTACATGTACAACCTCAAGTGGTGAACAACTTCATTGGTAGCGTACGGCAACAAGATTCTTGGCAATCAACTCTCACAGTACAACCTCCATCTATCCTCCCGTTGAAATACGCGGTAGAGTGATTGAGTTTTAGTTTCTTGTTATTTCCCTTGGCTGGTTTATCGTCAAGAGTTCAGTTTCTATCCTGTTGGATAAGCAAAAGGGGTTGGCTTGCCACCCGTGCATTGTAATTGCAGTTTGGTTTATGGTGCTAACGATCCCCTCAACATTGTATGCTCTCACCCTCCCAGGTTGGGCTCTCAGTGATTAGAAAGTGGAGGGTTGCTTTCAGTTGTATGGATTATTTCTCTAACCTTAACGGGTTATGGTGTTTGCTTTGTAATCCTTATTGCTAAAAAGCAAAAAAAAATTAAGGGGAATATTACATGTACAACCTCAAGTGGTGAACAACTTCATTGGTAGCGTACGGCAACAAGATTCTTGGCAATCAACTCTCACAGTACAACCTCCATCTATTGGCAACGTATTGTCACTTCGTACGACAAGTAGCTCTCAGTGACTCCATCGTATGGCTCGCAAGTAGCTCTCAAAGACTCTCACCAACTCCATCATACAACTCCCCCGTTTTACCATACAACCCTCGTTTTGCATTCTAGTACAACATTTTTTACTTTAGTTAGGACGTTTGGCAAACTTTACCCAACATACAGCCCTCAAGTTGCATCAGACGACTTTGCTTACCATCGATAGCATTAGCTTCCTTCGTACAGTATTGTTGACTTGCACCCAACGTATGGACTCCATTCGACAATAGCATGTGGTCTCCATTGGTTAACGTACAGATACCACTTATTGGCATAGTACGATGAAGAGGATTATCATGAAACTTTATTGTGTTGCATACATTGGATAACACTCCAAAATCTCTATTTTTGAGCTTTGTCAACACTGCTTTTTGTCTCTTAAAAATCACGAAAAATGATGTGCGCCATGACAATCTGTGGTTTTGAAGGTCTTAATTTGGGCTTAGCAGCAAGGGCTTAGCCCTCAACCCCGCACTATATCGCAACAAGGAGCGCATGAGGGGCGCTATGTTTACTTGTCATCCAAAAGATGACTTTTGGGCGGGATGATGTAGTCAACATACAATGTCTACGTTATATTTGATAATATTGGTTATCCAACTATTTATTAATTGTTCGTATTAATTGTTGGTTATAAGCATCGGGTAGTTATACAATCATTAAGTCCTATAAATATATTGTGTGTTGTCAAGAAATGCAGTATGATTCAGTCGGATCAACTTCAATCCTTGGTTGATCATATCTGGTCTTTTGTAATAATTTCATGTGCAAATAAAGATACATTTTACTCCTATATCTAGTATGCATCATCATCTTTATTATTAATTCATGGATTTAATTTATCAAATATAGCAACAAATACTTGAGACATCTAACCAAGGGTCCCTGACTATCCCAAGGACAACTAGTCATCTCCTATGACCCAAGCAATTTATTAGCATTTTTTTTTAAACACAATTTTGATAAAGAAAAATAAGATGACTAGGCCCACAACAATCCACCCACCCCTTTAAACCAAGCTTAAACCTAAAATAGCCCTAAAAAGAAACTCATGTTGACATTTTCCAATTTGTGAAGAAGAACAAAAATAGAAAGAGTAGCAATGAAAAGAGGAGAATGACATAGAAAAGAAGGAAAGAGAGCATCAAATCCATGTCCTTTGGGGTGAGTTTATGATCCATTATTCATTTTTTTTTCGAAGTTCCAAACACTTGGTAAGGATTTTTTGTTCTATGTCTGCACTTGCCATTGTGTTTCGAATTTTCAACAAAAAAACAATAAACAACAGTGAGAGTGGTGAGAGTGAAGAGGTTGAAATTCAACAAATAAATCAAATCATAGAAGCATTTCTTGGGATTCTTCTGAGAGTGGAAGTTGTTAGACATTTTGTCATTGATGTCAAGTGATTTTTGTCAAGCCTATGTTTTTCAAGCTAGAGGTTTGCTCAGAGTATTATTGGAATGAGTTTGAAGTGCTTTTCAGGCTACTATTTATTCATTAGATTTTCTCAATTTTGGTTGGCATGCTTGAGGTGCTTGAGGTGCTTGACATACTTGAGGTGCTTGAGTTGCTTGGCATGCTTCAGCTGCTTGGTTGTCAGCTTCACCTAGTTGCTTGCTTACTTGAGCTGGGTGTGTGTGTGGTTCAGCTGATTGAGTGTTTGCATCAGCTGTGTAAGTGCCAAGTGTCACTTGGTCAACCGTTATATCAGATTTAAGTGCCAAGCCATTCCTTGTCTCCAAAAGAGGATTCGATATTTTGTTTGGATAGCTTTGTAATGTTTCCGAGCTAAATTTTGGTGTTCTACAGCTAAGTCAATCTTTCTGCCATCTGTCAGAATTCACGGGGCTAGCAAAGTTTTTTTTTTCAAAAAAATTTGTGTTGTTTGTGTGACTATGTTTCCTATAATTCTGGAGTTTTTTTTGGGTATGTCGTGGTGCATGTGTTAGGAATGTTGGGCACTTATTTTTCAATTATTTTTGGTAACTGATGGAAGTATGGTGGGTCGAAAAAGGAAGTGGAGCCTGCTCGAAAATTAAATGAGCACAACAAGGGAGATATTGATTTTATTTTCTTCGGGACTATTTTTCTAATGATATTAATAGACGTATTGAAGCAGCTTGTGAGTAATAATTCTTTGGCAAAGATCGTGGGCCTATTTTGTTCAGTAACGCCCCTTGTGGAATTTTTTTAATGGTTATTGTGCAATGATGGTGATATATAAAAATTTCTGAATTGAGATTTTAAAAAGTTTTTTTTGCGTTGCGGATTGAAATCTGTTAGTGGTTGAAATGGATAGAAATTTGATTGAAGGTTGCCATGGATGATTTTTTCCGTTTCTTTTTCAGTCGAGTGTTGACCCGCATCTGTTGGTTTTCTCTGTGGCGTCAGAATATTCATGAAGACATTTGAAGTGTCTTTTTTATGGAAGTCATGTGGGTATACAGGTGATTCGAGCTTGAACATTTTTTTTTTAAATATTCTTTGTGTGTTGTGTAATGTCCCCTACTAAGTTTAGACCTGTTTAACCATAATTAATCCATTTCTATACATTTTGACTTAAAACTAACTTGAGTAGGAGACCAATCTATCTTAACATGAATAAAAATCAGTGATAACATAATCTTTTTCCTGATATCAAATTGATAAATCAATTTGAAGTAGTCTCAGATTTATTTTGTTCATTCAAATTACCATATATATATATATATATATATATTATAATCCCTAAAATATAAATTATTAACACTGCCATTTTCTAAAACTCTAATCATTAGTCTATCTAGTAGCTATAATGGCAGACAGTAAAACTAACTTGAGTAAAAGACCAATCTATCTTAACATGAATAAAAATCAGTGATAACATAATCTTTTTCCTGATATCAAATTGATAAATCAATTTGAAGTAGTCTCAGATTTATTTTGTTCATTCAAATTACCATATATATAAATATATATTCAAATAGTATTATACTATATGTTTTACTGTAGAGTATATATATATATATATATTATATTCCCTAAAATATAAATTATTAACACTGCCATTTTCTAAAACTCTAATCATTAGTCTATCTAGTAGCTATAATGGCAGACAGATCTAACATGGGTCAGATCCGGTCTGCCACTTTATGTGAAATTAAGTATGAATACCTTATACTATTAAACACTACTATTAAATACTGCATACAAATATTATCAGGTTATATATATTAAGCACATCCCCGTGCATACCACCAAGAACCAAGATATTACTATCTGGAACTTAACAACAATTATGATCTGATCTGGACGACTTCTTCACTATTCCTCTCCTTACTGAGCATCTATCTATATAGATATTCCTATTAAATTCTGCATAAAAACATTATCGAGTTTCATATATTAAGCATACGTATTAAGTGCATCCATGTGCATACCACCAAGGACAAGGATGTTACTGCTTGTAACTTAATAACATTTCTGGTCTGATATGAATGATCTTTCCGAGTATCAATATCTCCCCCCCTCATCAGTCTTCTTCTTCAATCCTTTATATATCATCATATGAATGAGACATATCTCTTCACCAGTGAAGAGTCACACCTGTTGTCCTTATTTTTGTTTCCAAAAATAAAGGACCACTACGTTAAAATTTTTGTGAAAAAATGAAAAAAATTACTCTGTGGCACGCTTCCCGAGGCAAAATTTTGACGAATCCTTGGACTAGCTTAATCCTCAGTCTATCCTAGAACTACGTTTCAAATTTCGTCAAATTCTGGGTTCGTTTGCTATGTCTTTCCTTCAATTTTGGGTTTTAAAACCCCGACTGCAGGTGGAGAATTTTCTTCAAACTGCAAGTTTTAATGATATTCATTGTTTTGGTTGTTGTAGGGGAGTTTTTAGCTTATTACATGTGCATCTTTATTAAAAGATGTTACTTGCAATTTGTTTTAAATTTCCCTTTCTTGTTTTTGTCTTTTTTATTGCTTTTTGGTCTTTTTTAGTTAAAATAGGGATTTTTTGACTCAATTACAAGTAAACTTGCAGTTTGGTCAAAAAACCCCTACTTTAATGGTTTTTGCATGTAATATGGATTTTAAATCCCCATTACATATGTGCAAGTATTTCTAACTTGTTGTAGGGATTTTATTTCCCTTTTACAAGTAATTAAAACTTGCAGTTTGCTCCAAAAAACCCGATTTTGCCTTGCAAGTGCATTTTTGACAATTTTAAACTTGTCATTTGTCCACAAAAAACCGATTTTGGCTTGGCAAGTGAAAAAGTAAAAAATAAAACTTGTCATTTGTCTAAAAAATC
Source organism: Cryptomeria japonica (assembly GCF_030272615.1). Taxonomy (NCBI): domain Eukaryota; kingdom Viridiplantae; phylum Streptophyta; class Pinopsida; order Cupressales; family Cupressaceae; genus Cryptomeria; species Cryptomeria japonica. The sequence goes on along the minus strand of NC_081411.1, from coordinate 618,487,906 downwards.
CCGATTTTGCCTTGTAAGTGGAAAAAGTGAATTTTGAACTTGTTATTTCCTCCCCAAAACCCGATTTTCATTGTTTCATGGCAATTCGAACTTGTTTGTCTCCCAAAACCCGATTTGCAAGAAAAACGGATTTGTTGAAGATGTCGAAGCGATTTTTTGTGGAAATTTGTTGGAGGTGCAAGGCGTTTAGGATTCTATCCTATTCTCATGCATTTACAAACACATTTTTCACATTTAGGGTTTATTGTTACTGGTTTTTTGAGCTAAATCAGCTAACACATGGTTCCTTCAATCCACATTTTGGGCGTTTTTTACTCCACAAATCTGCATTCTCCTAAATCTTTTTCCCTTCTCTCACCTAGGCGTGGAGTTTGGGATAAGATTTAAGCTATTTAATGATCCATCAATGATGCATTGAATACCACGTTTTTGCAAAAACGCGATTCCTTTGGCTGTAAATTGGAAGGGTTTAATGCCACGAATCTTTGACAAGATGAATCGTTTTTGCTTTCCATGCTAAGGCATTGGGATTTGAAGAAGATTTGATCTCTTCTTGTGCCTCCAAGTTTGCATTTTGCTGCCACGTTTTTCATATAAGACATTCTTGCAAAAACATGTAAAGGGTTTGGCATTAGGGTTTGGGTTTATTGATTGATTTTGCTTCTTCATTCCAAGGATTGTTGCATTTTTGGAGAAGCATTTGCATTTTCAAGAAAGGTATGGCTTCTTTCCTTTCTCTCCTTTATTTTACTATTTTCTTGCTTTCTTTGTTGCTTTTTCGTAAATATGTGTTGTTCTTCCCCCAAAAATCGGTTTTTGTGAGAGGATTTTTCCCCTTTGTATGCAATTTTCAAATTGCATTGTTCTTCCCAAAACTCCCTCTTTACTTGTATTCGGGATATTTAATCTCGATTACAAATTTGTTGGAAATTCTTGTCCTTCCCCTACAGTTAAGGAATTTAACCATTTTTGGTTAAAATTCCAAGTTAAAAAGTGTGAAATACCCCTCCCTTGCAAATTCGGGTTTTGAAAACCGGATTACATGTTGAAGAGTTCTTCCCATTTTCATGAAAATGACTTTCCCGAATTTTCCCATTTCTATCCATTCATGTTCCCCATATCCGTACTTTCCATTTCCATCATTTCCCGCAAGTCAAAATCTCATTTTTCGTCCATTTCTCCATTTTCGAATTTACAAGTGTACTTGTATTCGGGTTTTAAAATCCCGATTGCATGTATGTCCTTTCCAACTTGTATACTTGCGAAAATTCTCCCAAGATCCGAAATTGGTCAAAGTCAAGATTTTTCCATTTCTACATATTTCCCCTCTTCCTCTCACAAAATCGTGAAATTCAAGAATCAAAGTTTTACCCATTTGGAGAAGGAAGAATGATATTTGCAGCTGACTATGATGTTGCCTTAACTCTATTAAGTCTTCATCACAACATTTCAGGTTCACAATCAATGTCAGATTTGCCGGCATCTCCAACTCCAAAGAAAATGAAATACAAATATGACAAATATCAGAATGAGGTTGCACCTTCCTAGGTTTCTTCTCCTTTGGATCGCATCAGAGACACGGAGATAGGGCACGTTGATATGGAAAAATTCATCAACAGGGTAGAAGATCCACAAGATAATAACTTGCAACGGCTGTTGGACAGCCATATCCATCATGCATCTTCCTTCCCAGTGGCTGCCCTAGAACCTAAGTTTGTTCTTGCATGCGCCCATCATTTTGACAAGGAATCAAGAGTCATCAAAAATGATGATGGTGAAGCTATAATTCGTCTTGATGCGGATACAATCGAGAAGGTCTTCAGAATATCTCCTGCACCTATTTATACGGAAATCACCAAAGAAAGTGCAGCGGAATATTACGTGAAGAGGGAAAAAGATTACAAGCGGCACATCAATAGGTGGATCCAAGAGCCATGTCCTTCCTTCTCAAGGTGGGCAAAGTTGTACCGTTGTGATTTCAAATGGGAGATAGGAGACACCATCACTCTTCTCAGCAAGATGATGGGCCTTGAGCATTCCAATGTCTTTGAGCCATGGATGTATCAGTTCATTATGTTCATACGGCATTCACATCACATTTCATGGGGGGAAGTCATCAGTGATGCCTTGTGCGAACAACTTGCAGCAGTTCCTACCACCATGACCTTCTTCATGAATTCTTATTTGGTATATTTAGCAGCATCACTTAGACACTTTCCAGGTCTTTCTACCAACGGTGATCGCTCGCTTATACCAATTTGGGAATATTATGACCAGTTGCCATTGAAACCCAGTAGATTGCATTTTAGAAGGGTCCAAGATGCATTCTTCGGATATTTCATGTGTCAGTTTGACAAAGATCTCAGGAACAAAAGAGTATCAGATGAGGCATGGGTCAAGGTGTCTGAGTATGGGTGTTTGTTCTTGCAATTTCCCACCTTCACCTATATGAGGATAGGATGCTATGATGGTCAGCCATACATGCTTCCAAGATACCCAATTGATAAGATAATTCTTATGGAGTTGGGAAGACAGATCATGGTTGTTCACACTTTTCAGTTTGCTAAGCACAAGGTTGGAATGGGGATCTCTACCACAAACCCAATTGGTCGAGACTCCCTTGTCACATCTGTGAAGGCTAAGGCCATGGAGGCTGAATTGCAGGAAATCAAGCTTAAAAGGTTCAAACCTAGAGCTGATTTTGATTATAGAGGTATGAAGGAGAAGATCAAGAAATCCTTTGTGCATGTTCATCGCATTGAAGACATTTGGGTAGATCTCCGCACAGAAGCCGAAGTTCTGAAGATGGATTACTGCAGGCTCACTGTTGAGCAAATTGTTGATTTGAACTTGGCAGATATCCCACAAGGGATGATTGATGACGGGCATATACTTGATCCTGAATACACTTCACGGAGGGTTGAGGAAGCTCCACTTCCTTTGATCCAATGGTCACACAAGGAGTGCATCTCCATCCTTGACAGATTTCATCCTATCTTGGCCAACACTAACGCATGGCTAAAAAATAATGTTGTTAGACTTATAAAAATCAAGGTTGGTAAAGAAGATGATTCTATGGGGCCTCTTGGACGGAAATCTGAGATTCAGATTGACAACAAGGAGGCTGCTTCATCTTCGAGCACAAGGATCAAGTTATGAGTCAGTCGTGCAGTAGTGCTCCCTCCTAAGGAGACGACTATTCGTGGGAAAGAAAAATCACGATTCCATGTTCAGGTGATCAATCTGGATAATCCAGAAGATGGGCAGCAATCTGATGATGCTCCTAAGTCTCCAGTTTCAGACTCGCCTCATAAGGTCATTCCTCCAATTTCCATCGAGACGCCTCTTTCTCCTCCTGATTTGCTTGCGGATGAGTCTCCTCAGAATGCAATTCCCATTTCAGCATACGAGCCATCTCCTGATCATCAACAAGAGATTGTGTTGAAAGTTCCTGAGAATATTCCTACTTGCATTCAGTTATCAGAAATTGATACTTCCACTTTTGGTTTTGAAGAATTCATGAGGCAATCTTCATGCCCATTGGTAACTGAGCAAACCGTGGTCCCTGTCCAAACAGATATTCCCCCCAGAATGACCACGGTGATTCAAACAGAAACTGCTTCTCCTTTGCCTACGGCCATGACTGGAGGGGAGTTGATGACTTTGCCTCCATGGCTTAGTTCTTTTATCCCGAAAAGGAAGAAGCAAGAAATCTCACCTGATGCCTTTGATTACCAGCAACTCAAACAGTCCAAATCCAAAGTTGCTAAGAAGGCCAAGACTATCTCTAGGGTAACTGTTGATAGCAACAAGATGAAAGTAGCTGAAATTGTGGAACCTATTGCAAATAAGCCACTTGATCAAATGTCAGCTGCTGATTATAAGGTTACGAGGATAGAGTTGGGCAAGCAAACGCATGAGGTCATTAAACATGATGCTCAGTTTTCCGTTGCTTCATTGGTGCAAAGGTGTGATGATCTTCTTGCGAAGAAAGACAAGCTAGAAGAGGAAAACCGACAGCTTATGGCAGCCATTCATAAAATCACAAAACCTGCTACTGAAGGGTGTAACTCCATAGGTTCTTCTGGTAACCAAGAATCGATTCGTGGAGTGGAAAGGGTTGCTCAGAAAGTACAAGCATTGGATTCCTGGGTTGATCAGCTTCATGATCAATGTGTACAAGTAATGAAAGACATTTTTCAAATAATGTCTAAGTTGGAAACCATTGAGGAGAAACTGGATCAGACTTCTAACACTTTCAAAAAGAATCTGAAAAGTGTTGAGAAAAGTCTGACAATTTGGCGTACCATGCCCCAACAACAGTCGAGTATTTTGCAGGAGCATGCCATCATCTCTTCCAGGGTCATGTACTTGGAATTTGAAGAACTCCTGGAAAACAAGACCCTTGTTCTTAAATCCCTCATTGAGGAGATCGGTGATGCAAGGAGATTCCAGGGTGAAGTTTACCGAGGTATTGTCTCACATTGTGAAAGGGCCTCTTGCAACATAGTAAGTCAAGATGGAGAGTTGATTCCAGAAGAAGAAGTTCTTGCTGATTTACAGATGAGGATTCATAATGAATGGAGGAGCGAACAATTCTCGACAGCTTCGATTCAAGCATTGATGAAACACCAAGCCTTTCTGCATGAAATCCAGTCTATCCTGGATAAAAACAATTCCGCACTCCTCCGCTGTCACGACACTATTGTGAAGACTATGGTTGTTGCCAAAAACACCCATTAACCAAATCTCGAGGAACTACAAGCGAGCATCCGGAAATTTCAAGGATTTGTGTCTTCACAAAATGCAACTTAAGTGTTTTTTTTAACACTTAGTTGATTTTTCCTTTTTTGTAATCTTTAGTTGTAATTTAGTTTTGACAAGTTGCATATAAAAGTATTTTTTGTAAAATGCAAGTTACACATTACTTGCACTTTTGTAATTACATGTAAATCAACTACAAGTTGTGTCCGATTAGGACTGTACTTGGAATAAGTCTTAGTTAGTTGGAGTAACTCTTAGTTAGTTAATGAAGTCTCAGTTATTTATTGAATGAGTCTTGGTGGTTGAGAGAATCTCTCTAGTTAGGATCCTCCCACCTTTTTCTCAAGGCTCCTCTTCTATAAATACTTGAGGAGTCCATTGTAATTATCATCTTTTGGGAAAGCAAGCAAAAACTCTGCCAAATTTACAGCAAGAAGTCTTTGAGCTTATGTATGTGAATTGAAGGTTTTGAAGAATAATAAAGAAGGGTTACTCAAGTTTTGAGTCTTTGAGCTACATGTTTGAGTTTGAATCTTTTTATTTCTTTTATGCAAAGTATTTCTAAAGGAGCTTAGTCCAATCTGATTTGAAGTCTTTGAGCTGCAAGTAGAGAAGATTAATTAAAATAGAAAACTCTCTTGAAGGAGCAGCAAGTCTTTGAGCTTGCGTCTATTCTTGAGGAAAAATTACTATTTGATAAGAAATAGCAGCAAGTCTTTGAGCTTGCATTAGTTCTTGTCTTTGTGTTGAAAGAATAGATTATTCCAGTCTTTGAGCTGTTATCTTTTATTCGTTGTAAAATTTGGTATAGCAAAGGGTAGATAGGACTTCCAATAGTCAAGTCTTTGAGCTTGATATTGCTGTTTCGTCCCGAAGGAAGTGACGGAAGTCTTTGCGCTTTCAGAAAACTCCATTTCCTTTCTCTCATTTCACTTGAAAGTAGTTACTGCTGTTCATATTCAATCGCTATCCTTTTCTGTGAAGAGAAAAAGATATTGTCTTTATCGAAGAAAAAAGGAAGACTGTTGTACCATCCTATTTTTATTTCAGTTTTAGTTAGATAGGGGGAGCCTTCCCTTAATTAGGAGAGTTTTTACTCGTGTGTTGTGGTTGAAACCACAATTTTGTATATTTCCCCAAGTGTACAAAATTTTCAACCAACAACACCTATTAAAATAACCTTTGAAGAAAAACCTGTTGTCCTCGTTTTTGTTTTCAAAAATGAAGGACCATTACATAAAAATTTTGTGAAAAAATGAAAAATTTACTATATGGCATGCTTCCCGAAGCGGAATTTTGACTAATCCTTGGACTGACTTAATCCTCAGTCCATCCTCGAACTACGTTTCGAATTTCGTTGCATTCTGGATTCGTTTGCTATGTCTTTCCTTCAAAATCGGGTTTTTTCTCCATGACTGCAGGTGGAGAATTTTCCTTGAACTGCAAGTTTAAATGATTTCCATTGTTTTGGTCTTTGTACAGAAATATTTAGCTTATTACATGTGCACTTTATTGAAAAATAAAACTTGTAATTTGCTTTTTATTTCCCCTTTGTTGTTTTTGTTCTTTTTTCGCTTTTTTCAGTTAAAATAGGGGTTTTTTGGTTCAGTTACAAGTAAACTTGTAAAACTTGTAATTCTTTCCTAAAACCCCTACTTTAATGGTTTTTACATGTAAATTATAACTTGTTGTGAGGATTTTATTTCCCCTTTGCAAGTGATTTTAAACTTGCATCTCTTTCTAAAAATCTCGATTTTGCCTTGTGAATGATAGTGCATTTTTGACAATTTTAAACTTGTTATTTGTTCCAAAAAACCCGATTTTGCTTATAAAGTGCATTTTTGACAAATTTAAACTTGCTATTTGGTCAAAAAATCTCGATTTTTGCCTTATGATTGAAAAAGTGAAATTTTAAACTTGTTATTATCTCCAAAAAACCTGATTTTCATTCTTTTATGCAAATTCGAACTTGCACTTTGTCTCCAAAAACTCGATTAGCTATTGGAAGCAAATTTGTTGAAAGTTTCAATAGATTTTTGAGGAGAGTTTTTAGGAGGAAGTCGTTTTGAATCTTATGGTGATTTTTGTGGATTTGGAAGGTCTTTTCTACACCACGTGGTAATCATTCTTGCTGGTTATTAAACGTTAGAACAACAAAAAACGTTTTTTCAAATGCCACGTTTTACCTCACATAAGTGCCATAAATCTCCAACCTTATGAATCGTTTTTAACTCTCCTACCTAGGCGTGGGGATTGGAGCTTTGTTTGATCCATTCTTCATGCATTTGTTGCCACGTTTTTCAGTTTTAGGCGTTTTTGCAAAAATGTGGCTAGGGTTTGGCATTTTGAATTGTCTCTATTTATTGGATTGTCTTCTTCAACACCAAGATTGATTGCATTTTTTGGAGAGGCATTTTCAGTTTTATGCAAGGTATGTTTTCCTTTCTTTCTTTCTCTCATTTTCTTATTTTCTTGTTTCCTTAGTTTTCCTTTCTAGTTGTAATTTTGCAAATATGTTGTTCTTCCCCTAAAAAATCGGTTTTGTGAGAGAGATTTTCCCCTTGATATGCAATTCTTGAATTGCAATGTTCTTCCCCATTTTCCCTCTTTACGTGTATTGTTCTTCCCGATTACAAGTTGGATGAAAATCATTGTTCTTCCCTTACGGTTAAAAGAATTTAACCTTTTCCCGATTACAAGTTGGATGAAAATCATTGTTCTTCCCTTACGGTTAAAAGAATTTAACCATTTTTGGTTAAAATTCCAAGTTGAAAAGATGTGAAATACCCTCCCTTTCGAAATTGGGTTTTAAAAACCGGATTACATGTTGAAAAGTTCTTCCCATTTTCATGAAAATGACATTCCCGGATTTTCCCCTTTCTATTCATTCATGTTTCCCATATCCGTACTTTCCATTTTCGTCATTTTCTGCAAGTCTAATTATCGTTTTCCATCCATTTCTCCATTTGCAAATTTACAAGTGTACTTACATTCGGGTTTTAAAAATCCGATTGCATGTATGTTTTGTCCAACTTGTATACTTGAAAAAATTTCCCCAAGATCCGAAATTGGTCAAAGTCAAGATTTTCCCATTTCCATTTATTTCCCCTTTCTCTCACAAAATCGTGAAGTTCAAGAGTCGAAGTTTTTCCCATTTGAAGAAGGAAGAATATTACTTGTAGCTGAATATGATGTTGCCTTAACACTTTTAAGTCTGCATCACAGTATTCCAGGTTTTCCATCAATGTCAGACTTGTCGTCATCTCCAATTCCAAAAAAGATGAAGTACAAATATGACAAGTATCAGAACGAAGTTGCACCTTCCCAAGTTTCTTCCCCTTTGGATCGTGTCAGAGATAACAAAATAGGGCATGTGGATATATCAGAATTTGTCAAGAGGGTGGAAGATCCACAAGATAACAATATGCAGCGGCTGTTGGACAGCCATATCCATCATGCATCTTCTTTCTTGGTGGCTGCCCTAGAACCTGAATTTGTTCTGGCTTGCGCCCATCATTTTGACAAGGAGACAAGAGTCATCAAAAATGATGATGGTGAAGCAATCATCCACCTTGATGCAGACACAATTGAGAAGGTCTTCAGAATACCTCCCACACCTGTTTACATAGAAATCTCCAAAGAAAGTGCAGCTGAGTATTACGTAAAGAGACAAAAAGATTGTAAATGACATATCAACAGGTGGATCCAAGAGCCACGAGCCTCCTTCTCAAGGTGGGCTAAGTTGTACCGCTGTGATTTCAAATGGGAGATAGGAGACACCATAACCCTTCTCAGCAGGATGATGGGCTTTGAACATTCTAATGTTTTTGAGCTCTGGATGTACCAGTTCATCATGTTCATAAGGCAGTCTCATCATATATCATGGGGAGAAGTCATCAGCGATGCCTTGTGTGAACAACTTGCAGTAGTCCCTTCCACCATGACTTTCTACATGAACTCATATTTGGTATACTTGGCAGCATCACTTAGACACTTTCCAAGTCTTTCTACCAAGGGTGATCGCTCACTTATACTAGTTTAGGAATATTATGATCAGTTGCCTTTGAGACCCAGCAGACTGCATTTCAAAAGAGTCCAAGATGCATTCTTCGATTACTTCATGTGTCAGTTTGACAGAACTCTGATGAACAAAAGGGTATCAGATGAGGCATGGGAAAGGGTGAGCGAGTATGGATGCTTGTTTCTACAGTTCCCCACCTTTACCTATATGAGAATCGGATGCTATAGTGGTCAACCATATATGCTTCCTAGATACCCAACTGATAGGATCATTCTTATGGAGTTGGGAAGATAGATCATGGCTTTCCACACTCATCAGTCTGCTAGACACAAGGTTGGAATGGGGATCTCTACAACAAACCCATTAAAAATTGGCCGATATTCTCTTGTCACGTCCGTTAAAGCTAAGGCCATGGAGACTGAAATGCAGGAAATTAAGCTCAAAAGGTTTAAACCTAGAGCTGATTTTGATTACCGGGGTATGAAGGAGAAGATCAAGAAATCCTTTGTGCACGTGCATCGCATTGAAGACATCTGGGTAGATCTCCACACAGAGGTCGAAGTTCTAAAAATGGATTACTGTAGGCTCACTGTTGAGCAAATTGTTGATTTGAACTTGGTAGATATCCCACAACGGATGATTGACGATGGGCACATACTTGATCCTGAATATATTTCACGAAGGGTTAAGGAAGCTCCACTTCCTTTAATCCAATGGTCACACAAGGAGTGCATATCCATTCTTGAGAGATTTCAGCCTATCTTGGCTAACACCAACGCTTGGCTGAAAAGTAATGTTGTTAGACTCATAAAAATCAAGATTGGAAAAGAAGATGATTCTACGGGGCCTCTTGGACGTAAGTCTGAGATTCAGGTTGACAACAAGGAAGGTGCATCATCTTCGGGCACAGGGATCAAGTTGCGAGTTAGTAGGGCAGTAGTGCTTCCTCCTAAGGAGACGACAGTTCGTGGGAAGGAAAAATGACGATTTCATGTTCAGGTGGTTGATCTAGATAATCCAAAAGAAGGGCAGCAATCTGATGATGCTCCTAAGTCTCCAGTTTCAGACTCGCCTCATGAGATCATTCCCCCAGTTTCCATTGAGACGCCTTTTTCTTCTCCTGATTTGCTTGTGGATGAATCTCCTCAGAATGTCATTCCCATTTCAGCATACGAGCCACCTCTTGATCATCAACAAAAGAGTGTGTTGGAAGTTCCTGAGGATATTCCTACTTGCATCCAGTTGTCAGAAATTAATAATTCCACTTCTGATTTTGAAGAGTTTATGAGGCAATCTACTTGCCCATTGGTAACTGAGAAAACCGTGGTCGTTGTTCAAACCAATATTCCTCCCAGGATGACCACGGTGATTCAAACAGAAACTGCTTCTCCTTTGCCTACAGCTGCTACTGAAGGGGAGTTGATGACTTTACCTCCATGGCTTAGCTCTTTTACTCCAAAAAGGAAGAAGCAAGAAATCTCACCTGATGCCTTTGACTATCAGCAACTAAAACAGTCCAGATCCACGGTTGCCATGAAGGCCAAGACTATCTCCAAAGTAACTGTTGACAGTAACAAGATGAAGGTAGCTGAAATTGTAGAACCCATTGCAGATAAGCCACTTGAAGAAATGTCAGCTGCTGATTATAAGGTTACAAGTATAGAATTGGGCAAACAAACACATGAGGTCAATAAACGTGATGCTCAGTTTTCGGTAGCTTCACTGGTACAAAGGTGTGATGAACTTCTAACAAAGAAAGACAAGCTAGAAGAGGAAAACCGACAACTTATGGCAGTCATTCATAAAATCACAGAACCTGCTGCTGAAGGGAGTAACTCCATAGGTTCTTCTGGTTCCCAAGAATCAATTCGTGGAGTGGAAAGGGCTGCTCAGAAGGTACAAGCACTGGATTCCTGGGTTGATCAGCTTCATGATCTATGTGCACAGGTGATAAAAGACATTTTTCAGATGATGTCTAAGTTGGAAACCATTGATGAAAAATTGGATCAGACTTCCGATACTTTCAAAAAGAATCTGGAAAGTGTTGAAGAGAGTTTGACAATCTGGCGTACCATGCCTCAACAACAGTTGAGTGTTCTACAGGAGCATGCCATCATTTCTTCCAGGGTCATGTACTTGGAATTTGAAGAGCTTTTGGAGAACAAGGCCCTTGTTCTTAAATCCCTCATTGAGGAAATCGGTGATGCAACGAGATTCCGGGGTGAAGTTTTCCAAGATATTGTCTCACATTGTGAAAGGGCCTCTTGCAACATAATAAGTCAGGATGGAGAGCTGATTCTAGAAGAAGAAGTTCTTGTTGATTTACAGATGAGGATTCATTATGAATGGAGGAGCGAACAATTCTCGACCGCTTCAATTCAAATATTGATGAAACACCAAGCCTTTTTGCATGAAATCTAGTCCATCCTGGATAAAAATAGCTCTGCGGTCCTCCGATGTCATGATACTATCGTGAAGACCATGGTTGTTGCCAAGAACACTCATGAACCGGATCCTGAGGAACTACAAATGATCATCCAGAAGTTCAAAGGATTCGTGTCTTCACGTGCTGCAACTTAAGTGTTTTTCAACACTTCGTTGTATTTTTCCACTTTTGTAATCTTTAGTTGTAGTTTTCCTTTCGACAAGTTACATGTAAAAGTATTTTTTGTAAAATGCAAGTTAACTCATTACTTGCTGTAATGTCCCCATTTTGCAAGCATTAGAGTTTGTAAGAATTAGCCTATCATTTGACCCTCGTAGGCTAATAATTATTGATAGAGGGCCTCGTGTGGCAGTTACTTGGTGATTAGAGACATTACTCTTCAGCTGGATTCAGGTTTTAGCCTTTGCACAGATTTTTTGACTCAGATTGGCACACTTACTATTTATAGTAAGTTACTATTTTGGGAGAGTCAAGGTTCCTATTAATAGAAAGACACCTGAGCAGAGCTTATTGGCAGTGTCAACCTTGATTGGGCCTTTGCAGCTATTTCTAGACTCAGTTCCACATACTTACTATTTATAGTAAGTCACTATTCAAGGTTTTTATTTTTAGACAGGCATCCAATCACATGGAGAACAGGGAGAGTCGACTCCTAGCTCAGACGGTTTAGCAATCAGACAAGTACATCAAGAGATATTAAAGTTTAAGTGACTTAAGTGATTTATTTAATATTTTAATATTATTATAAAGTTCTAAAGTAACTTTATAATAATAAAGTCACTTTAATATAATAAAGTGCGTTAAGTGAATAATTTAATGTGGGAATAAATCTTTTATCCCACATTGGCCAGGAAGGTGTTTGAGCTCTCTTAAGGAAAGAATAAAAGGAAAGGCAAGAGTTCATTCTCGGCATCCAGTTGATGAATAGTATTTTGATTGATTTTTATTGTGGAGCCTAGGGCTTTCGCAATTTTCTTCTTTGATCATAGGAAACGAAAACTTCCTATTGATAGCAATTTTGAAGGTGTCAAATAACACCTGAATTATTGCAGTTGTGGGAAAGAATACTTCAGTTCTTTCATTTGTGCAAATTGGTGAAGTTTTCTACAAGGGTTTGAAGTTTATTGTTGGAGAACATTTATAATTGGTTGTGAATCATCCTTCTTTGGCACATGGAGTTATATCATTCTTGTTGGGAGAGATTATCAACAAATTATTCAAGGTTTTAAGAGCAGATTGCAAGTTTGTTCTTGCTGCTACAGTGCGCATGAACAGTGTGCGTGAACAATGCCGCGCTACAGTATTTGTGCTTGATTCCGATTGCAACTTTCATCTCCATCATCGAGCATCACTATTATCAGGTTCCTCTTGCAACTATTAGTAGCTAGTATTGAAATCTTAGGCATATAATTTTGCTGTTGTAAGTGATAACTTAGAATCAGTTTTGGCATTGCTGTAGTCTTTTTGTAAGCCAATTAGTCTTGGCAAATCCATAGCAGCATTGTACTTAGGAATGAATTCAATAAAGAAGATATATGTTGCATACCATTTGTTTGACGAAATGTCCTTTTAATAGCATATATGATCAGCATAATAGTTGCATGCCAGTTGTTTGTCGAAATGTCAGTTGGCTGTAGGTATGCAATCCATATCTAATTTTCATGTAAATGCATTGAAAATACCAAAAAGAACTGCACTCGCATACTAGTTCATTGTAAGAGGTATTGTCAACATCATTGGTGAACTTCCTAAATTTCTTGGCAACTTTCAAAGTGTATCAAACAATCCGAAATACAAAAATCAAAATAGAGAAAGACAACATACAAAGTGTTTGACAATATTCCTTGAGCCAAAATCAGTCAGTTTGGGCAAGGGATATTACACTTGCACTTTTGTAATTACATGTAAAGCAACTACAAGTTATGTTCAATTAGGACTGTAATTGGAATAAGTCATAGTTAGTTATTGAATAAGTTTTGGTGGTTGAGAGAATTTCTCAAGTTAGTTGGGATCCTCCCACCTTTTTCTCATGACTCCTCTCCTATAAATACTTGAGGGGTCTATTGTAATCTTTATCTTTTTGGAAAGCAAGCAAAAACTCTGTCAAATTTACAGCAAAGAAATCTTTGAGCTTTCATGTGTGAATTCAAGAATTGAAAGGAATAGAAGGAAATTGCTCAAGCTTTGAGTCTTTGTGCTCCATACTTGAGTTTGTGTTCTATATTATCTTTCTTGCAAGTGTTTTTTAAAGAGCTTAATCACATTTGATTTGCAGTCTTTGTGCTGCAAGTATTTGAGGTTAATATAGATTAAAATAAATATTTTGTTGAGAGAAGCTGTATGTCTTTGTGCTTACACTTATTCTTAAGAGAGTTTAGGAGCAGATTTTGTGAGAAATAGCTGTGACTGTTTGAGCTTATACTACTTCCCATTGTTTTAAGTACAAAAGAATAAGATATTCCAGTCTTTGAGCTGTTATAATTTGTTCTTGATAGAATTAGTATAGAAAAGGGTAGATAGGACTTCATATAATCAAATCTTTGAGCTTGATATTGTTGTCATGTCCCGAAGGAAGTAACGGAAGTCTTTGAGCTTTTAGGAAACTTCATTTCCTTTCTCTCATTTCATTTCGAAAGTTGTTACTGCTGTTTTATATCAAATCGCTATCACTTTTCTGTGAAGAGAAAAAGATATTGTCTTTCTTGAAAGAAGAAGAAAGATTGTTGTCCCATCCTATTTTATTTTCAAAGTTGTAGTTAGATAGGGGGAGCCTTCCCATAATTAGGAGAGTTTTACTCACACGCTGTGGTTGAAACCACAATTTTGTATATTTCTCCAAGTGTACAAAATTTTCAACCAACAAAACCAATATTGTACCCCTTCATGAATTAATTATTGCACCTTAATGGAATTGATATTACTTCCTTAACAAGGCACTGATTAGTTTTAATTGATATTTCATTGAATCGCTCCTCAATTCACTAACTTCAGCGGTCTTACGAAACCCGATAATGAATAGTTCCCAAAGAAGATTCACGTACCATAAATAATTTCACATAGGTATAAAGAAAGGTCACCGTAATATAATCCTTGCTTATTATTTAATACCGTGGTGCCTGGATACAGAGGTACAATATTGTGGCTGATGATTAAAGCATTGTCCCAAATTATTCTATGAATATAAAATCAGAGATATAGGCCCTTCCCAATGTTGAATAGAGATAGTAGCCTAAAGGTATGACTTGAATGTCCATATTGATCCGCCCAAATAAAAGATTTATTTGAGGTATTAATATTTTGCCTTCTCTTGGCAAATACCAATTGCCATTACTTACTGCTAATCGTTGGTTCATTATGTAAACTATTAACTCATTTGTCACCTTAATATTATAACGCTTGATTTAAGATTGTTGTACTGCAACGATAGCAATAATAATGTTGGTGATTGTAATCCGCTAACGATCATTATTTATTAGCAATACTCAATGGTCTCATCTATTGAACAATAGATGAATATTACATGATGGCCGATTGTAATCTTTGTTTATAATTTATGTAATATAATATTAATTTAAATATTTGAAGAATATTATTATTGATAAATAAATATTAATTAAAAAATAAGTATTTAACAATTTCAAATAATCATTCGTTGATAGATATTATATTAATTAATAATAATAATTGTTTCGTATAGGTTATATATAATGATCAAAGAGGGGACATGACATGTTGTCGGGCGTTATGGTGGAATGAAGTGTAGTGAATAATTGCTTCCATTTTCAGTATTGTATTTTTATTGCTGGGCCTAAAAAGAGTGAAGGATTGTGAGCTGTTTCAAAAAATAACGATGTTCTTAAAGGAATAATATATATACGTTTTTGGTGGATTCGAAAAATGTTTTCTTTTGAGTTATTTTTCGGAGGATGTTTCTCTAGTGTGTGGATAAGAGCAATATAAGAATATATCTTTTGAGAGTGCTTTGTAGGTGGACATTGAGCTGAGGAGTTATTTCTGTGTAGAGAGAGTTTTTGTTGTGTTGTTGTGGAATGAAGGTGCAGAGGTTGGAGAATATACAGCAGTGAACTACATGTGTGATGTTTTGGTTCAACAAGAGCAATATTCATCTTATGATAGGAAATTATGAAAAGAAGTCTGGACAATGATTTGAGTAAATCTGAGAGTGGTGCTTGTCTTTTCTGAAGTGCAATGTGATATATATTTTTGGTGTATGAGAGTTGGTGTTCTACATTTTTTTTTTTAAATTCAAAGTTGGTGCTCTTACAGAGGTTGGAGCCTCTGTTGTTCATAGTTGGTGTTGTAAGGAGAGTAGGAGCTCTCTTTGTTCATTGTTTTGTAATCTGGGTCGGTGCCCTATTTTGAAGTTTAATAAGATCTTGATGTCCCATGGTTTTTTACCTGAAAGGGTTTTCCATGAGATATATGGTATTGTGTCTTCTTATTTATTCTTTGTGGTCAAGAGTTTTAAATTACACGCAATTCCGATTCACCCCGCCCCCCCCCCACCCCAACTCTCAGTATTGCTTGTGTGTTTTTCATTTGGTATCAGAGAAGGTGTTAGGTCCCGGAGGCAACTGAGAGAGGGGGGGGTGGGGGGTGAATCAGTTGTCAAATAAATTCAAACCAAAACTACTTAACCAACTTAATGCTTAATACCAGTAAACCAGTTTAATAAGTCGGTAGACAGTTTTAACAGTTAATTACTATACCGGTAACGATTAGTGCATGAAACATAAAGACAAAGTCATCCACAACACATAACACCAATATTTGTACGTGGAAACCCTATAAGGGGAAAAACCATGGTGGGAAACCTTACCCACAATCAGATGATACTACTGCAGATAGTAAGTGTACATAAATGAGGTCTGCACATGCAGAAAGGCCAAGTGCCTAGAGCTCACTGCTCAATCACAAAATGGGAGTCACACTGACTACAGTTGGATGGTTAAATCCAATAAGAATGTACTGCACAAAATAGCATCTTCATATGCTGGATTCAGTACCGGTGTAGTTCTGATTGTCTTCACAAAAACCCTCCTTCAATCTTCAAATGATGTCCGTGTGTATAGCTCTACTTATTCTCACATATACCTTCAAACAATCCTTTTTCGCATTTCACTTTTGATCTTACAAATAAGATCTTACATTTATACCATACCCTAAGACCAATTTTAGTAGGTCGGCTCAACAAGATATTACAATAAAAACATTTTACAAACAATACAATATCCGATGCAATAACCGATTCAACATGTCGGCTTAATGCATTTACAACAATAATTAATCATCTCCTTAGCGTGCCGTGCTGATATGGAAAAGATAAACTTGCCAGTGTAACCTGGACCTATTTGCCGGTAACAGCAAATATGCAAATGCTAATGTACCAATAAACAAAATTTCAAAACAAAGTGTCCACACGATGTCTTCGACATAACCAAGTGTTTTCCATATTATTCCAAGTGCCGGTGATCATTATAACTTGCCGGTGTACCAGATACCGGTGACTGTGCATGAGTCACTTGCTTGCCGGTGAATGTTGCTGATTCTCCAAAGTGTCAGAGTTGATAAGTGTTTAGTAGGTGTTGACATCAATGACAAAACCATACCAAAACACCAACAATCTCCCCCTTTAGTATTGATGGCAACACAAGATGGAAAAACCATCAAAGTGCCAAAACGGAAATGCCAAATACCAAAAACCAACAATCTCCAAAAAGAGATCATAACCAGAAATCAAAATAATCTCTCCCAAACAACAATCTCTCCCCCTGGGAGCAACATGTGTTTTCCTTGTGTTTTTCCATGCCAATCTCTCCCCCTTTGACATCAATTGCCAAAGTTCTTACCAAAAACATCTTACCAAGCCAAGTTCATATACAAAATACCAATCAATTTAGTATACCAACTACTCCCCCTAAGAAGTAGCTTCCCATCAAAGCCGGAAAAAAGATTTCTCTGTTAATTCTGTCGGTTGATGACAATCATCAACTTCCTAAGACTCTACCGGTGGGGGTATGACCCCAAGCTGATCTCTGAGATATTCAAAAGTCTCCTTAGGCAGAGGTTTAGTAAAGATATCTGCAATCTGCTCTTTAGTATTCACATAAACCAATTTTATTTCCCTTGCTTCAACATTTTCTCTTAAGAAATTCAGTTTGATAGAAACATGTTTGGTTTTAGAATGTAATACCGGATTCTTGGATATATCAATTGCTGTAGTGTTATCACAATAGATAGTAATAGGTTCCTTGCATTTTACCTTTATATCTTTCAACGTTTGCTTAAGCCATAGTACCTGTGCACAGTTAGTTGCTGCTGCAACATATTCTGATTCTGCTGTTGATAAAGATGTACAACTTTGTTTCTTACTCAACCAAGAAACTAGTCTGTTTCCAAGAAAGAATGCTCTGTCGGTGGTGCTTTTTCTATCATCCACATCTCCTGCCCAATTTGCATCTGTGTATGCACATAATTCAAAGTTTTCATCTCCAGGATACCATAATCCAAGATTAATAGTGCCTTGTAAGTACCAGAAAATCATTTTTACTACTGATCCATGATTTTCTCTAGGATTACTTTGAAATCTTGAAACAATACATACTGCATTCATAATATCAGGTCTGGTTTGTGTCAAATACAGTAAACCTCCTATCATAGATTTGTATCTAGTTGGATTAACAAGTGTAGATTCATCCCTTAGTGATAATTTGTCACTTGTAGTCATAGGTGTGCTTACCGGTTTAGAGTTCTCCATCCCAAATTTCTTTAGTAACTCTTTTAAGTACTTGGATTGACTCAAGAATATACCTTTATCAGTCTGTGAAATCTGCAATCCTAAAAAGAATTTTATTTCTCCAATCATAGACATTTCAAATTCTTGCTGCATTTTAATAAAAAATTCTTTACATAATCCATCTTCTCCTCCAAAGATTATATCATCAACAAATACTTCTATAATCAAGATGTCATCATTAGTCACTTTATAATATAAATTGTTGTCTGCATTTCCTTTAGTAAAACCAATCTTCAAAAGATACTTATCCAATCTTGCATACCAAGCTCTTGGAGCTTGCTTCAATCCATACAAAGCTTTTCTTAACCTGCAAACCATATCTTTGTCATCTGTCAAAGAAAATCCATCAGGTTGTTCAATGTACACTTCTTCTTCAAGATCTTCATTCAAAAATGCACATTTAATATCCATTTGATATACTTTGTAGTTCTTATATGCTGCAAAAGCCAAAAATAATCGGATTGCCTCAATTCTAGCTACCGGTGCAAAGGTTTCATTGTAATCAATTTCTTTTTTCAGAGAATATCCCTTACACACTAATCTTGCTTTATTTCTGACAACCTTACCATCTTCATTAAGTTTGTTTCTAAATACCCATTTGGTTCCAATTACATTTTTATCTTTAGGCCGGGGAACTAATGTCCAAGTGTTATGTTTCTCAATTTGTTCTAATTCTTCTTCCATAGCTTTAATCCAAAATTTATCTTCACGTGCCTCATTAACTAATGATGGTTCAATTTGAGAAATAAGACATACCTCTTCATTTGCCAATCTTTCTCTTGTCATAACTCCTTTAAACTTGTTTCCAATTATCTGATCTTCAGAATGATTTAGTCTTACATACCGGGGTGTCTTTGTTTGCTGTTGTTCCTCAGTTACTGTAGAATCCTCAGATGATACCGGGGTAACTGGATCTTCATTCTGTACCGATGGATTTAGTGTAGGTTCATTTGTCAAAATTTCTGTTGCCGGTTCAGAGTCTATATACCTTGAAGTTCCTCTGAATTGTTCATCAATCTTTACATTTGTACTTTCAACAATTTTCTGCAATCTTTTGTTAAAACATCTATATGCCTTGCTCTTAGATGAATAACCAAGAAATATTTCTTCATCACTTCTAGGATCAAATTTGACAATATACTTATCTCTTCTGATATAACATTTACTTCCAAAAATTCTAAAATATTTAAGAGTAGGAGTAATACCAAACCATAGTTCATGAGGGGTCTTACCGGTTTCACCTTTGATGTGAACTTTGTTGAATGTATAGACCGCTGTACTGACTACCTCTCTCCAATATACATGTGGTAGGTATGCTTCTGATAACATACTTCTTGCTGCATCCAAGATAGTTTTGTTTTTCCTTTCAACATCTCCATTCTGTTGTGGTGTCCGAGGTGCTGATAGTTGTCTTTTGATTCCATTTACTTCACAGAATGTATTAAACTCCTTAGATGTAAATTCTCCTCCTTGATCTAATCTTAGACATTTGATTTTCTTACCGATTTCATTTTCTACCATTGCTTTGAACAGTTTGAACTTTCCCAGTGCTTCTGATTTTTCTCTGAGAAAAGTAACCCAACACATTCTGGAATAGTCATCAATGATTAACATGAAATATCTATCACCTTGTAAGCTTTTAGTTCTAGCTGGACCACATAAATCAATGTGAATTAAATCAAGAGCATTATTGGATTTTTCTAGAATACTTTTGAAACTAGCTCTAACTTGTTTTCCAAATTGACATTCCTTACATACTGTATTCTGAGGTTTGCCAATTTTAGGTAAATCTCTAACTGCCTTAGTAGTACTGATTTTTACCATGCAATCAAAGTTTACATGACAGAGTCTCTTATGCCATAGCCAACTTTCATCAATATGAGCAATCAAGCATGTCTTTTCATTGTTATTTAAATGAAAGATATTACCTCTAGTCTGATTACCGGTTGCAATTTCCAAACTAGTTCTATTCATGATTTTGCATTTTCCATTTTTGAATTGTAACTGAAATCCTTTCTCAACTAATTGACCAACACCCAAAATATTATGCTTTAATCCTTCAACGTAGTAAACATTGTCAGTGTTATGCTTACCATCAAGAGATATTGTACCCTTACCTTTGATCAAACAAACTTTGTCATCTCCAAATCTCACTAAGCCTCCATTGTATTCTTGAAAGTTCAAGAATTTACCTTTATCTCCAATCATATGATGTGAACATCCTGAATCAATGATCCATTCATCCTTTACTTCAACTTTAGCTGCCAAGGCCTGTACTACCGGTTGAGCAGTAGGTGCCGGTTGATCTTCTGTTATAGCAACAAAAACCCATCCATTGTCTGTCGGATCCTCATCAGAATCATCAGTCACACCTTCATCAGCAATGTAAAAAGATTTGTCTTTATTCTTCTTAAATCTGTATCTCTAATATTCAGGGTTAGGCTTGTATGTTCTTCTAGCTTCTTCTCTTAGTCTAGCATGTCTATCAAGGCATCTTGAAGCCATATGACCAATCTTATTGCAGTTAAAACATTTAAAGGGTGCTTTACCTTCATACTTACTTCCAACTGAACCTTTAGGCATTTTCCTTGCAAATAGTGCTTCAAGTTCTTCAAATTCTTCAATTTCTTTCCTGCTTTCTTCAAGTTCTCTTGCATAAAAGGCTTTCCAATCAGATTTGTCAAATGATGGAGCAGATGATGTTGATGCTTTAAAGGCCAAATCTGTCTTTATAGTAGCAACAAGACCAAATTCTTCAATTTCAAAAGCTAAAAGTTTCCCAATCAATGTATCCCTAGTTACTGATGTATTAGGCATTGTTCTTAACTCATTTATAGCAATGACTTTCATTTTATATGCCGGTGGCAATCCTCTTAAAACTTTTGAAACAATTTCATCCTCACTTAAGGTTCCTCCACAACATTTAATACTCAAAACAATCTCATTTACTCTTTCCATAAAAGCAGAAATCCTTAAATCTTCTTCCATTTTCAGATGTTCATACCTAACCCAGAAGCTTTCAAGTTTTGCAATTTTGACTGTGGAATCTCCTTCATTCAGTGTTTCCAAATGATCCCAAATAGCTTTAGCAGTAGACCTATCTGATAGTCCCATGATTTGTTGATTTGATAATGCGCTCAAAAGTGCTTCTCTTGCTTTGCAATCATTTTCTTCATCTTTAGTCAAGTTGGGTGGAGTGGGCTGACTCTGAGTAGGAGCAGTATAACCATTTTTTGTAACATCCCAGATGTCCTTTCCAATGCAATTTAGATGTGTCTCCATTCTGATCTTCCATATGCCATAGTTGGTTCCATCAAGTTTAGGACTGTCCTTCCTGAAATAGTTAGTAGACATTGGATCTCCTCAAGCTGTTAAACTTCTGCAAAAGAGGACTAAGCTCTGATACCAATTGTTAGGTCCCGGAGGCAACTGAGAGAGGGGGGGGGTGTAAATCAATTGTCAAATAAATTCAAACCAAAACTACTTAACCAACTTAATGCTTAATACCAGTAAACCAGTTTAATAAACCGGTAGACAGTTTTAACAGTTAATTGTTATACCGGTAACGATTAGTGCATGAAACATGAAGACAAAGTCATCCACAACACATAACACCAATATTTGTACGTGGAAACCCTGTAAGGGGAAAAACCACGGTGGGAAACCTTACCCACAATCAGATGATACTACTGCAGATAGTAAGTGTACATAAATGAGGTCTGCACATGCAGAAAGGCCAAGCGCCTAGAGCTCACTGCTCAATCACAAAATGGGAGTCACACTGACTACAGTTGGATGGTTAAATCCAATAAGAATGTACTGCACAAAATAGCATCTTCATATGCTGGATTCAGTACCGGTGTAGTTCTAATTGTCTTCACAAAAACCCTCCTTCAATCTTCAAATGATGTCTGCATGTATAGCTCTGCTTATTCTCGCATATACCTTCACACAATCCTTTTTCGCATTTCACTTTTGATCTTACAAATAAGATCTTACATTTATACCATACCCTAAGATAAATTTTAGTAGGTCGGCTCTACAAGATATTACAATAAAAACATTTTACAAACAATACAATATCCGATGCAATAACCGATTCAACATATCGGCTTAATGCATTTACAACAATAATTAATCATCTCCTTAGCGTGCCGTGCTGATCTGGAAAAGATAAACCTATCGGTGTAACCTGAACCTATTTGTCGTTAACAGCAAATATGCAAATGCTAATGTACCAATAAACAAAACTTCAAAACAAAGTGTCCACACAATGTCTTCGACATAACCAAGTGTTTTCCATATTATTCCAAGTGCCGGTGATCATTATAACTTGCCGGTGTACCAGATACCGGTGACTGTGCATGAGTCACTTGCTTGTCGGTGAATGTTGTTGATTCTCCAAAGTGCCAGAGTTGATAAGTGTTTAGTAGGTGTTGACATTGATGACAAAACCATACCAAAATACCAACAGAAGGTACCTTCTTCAAAAGCTTAAAAGCTTGAAGATTGTTTATATTTGAGTGCAAAATGAATGCCCTAGAAGGTATAGCTACAAATAGGGCTCCTCTATTTGATGGTTCTAATTATGCCTTCTAGTGTGTTAGGATGAGAGCATATTTGATGTCTCTTGGATTTGATGTGTGGAACAACATTGTGTTAGGCTACACACCTCTTCAGAATCCTCCATCAACTGTTGATGAAAAGAGAGCCTTTGAAAGCAATGCAAAGGCTATGAGTGCTATCTTGTGTGGATTGTCAAAATCTGAGTTTGTGAAAGTTATGCACTGTGACAATGCTCAAGCTATGTGGGATAAGCTTAAAAATGCCTATGAAGGGGATGAAAAGGTGAAGAAAGCCAAGCTTCAAACTCACAGGATGCAATTTGAGAGTCTGAAAATAAAAGAAGATGAAAATGTTGCAACCTATTTTCTAAAGGTAGATGGAGTAGTGAATTCTCTTAAAGGTCTGGTGAGAAGCTTGAAGATAGTTTGGTTCTAACTTTGATCTCTTTTCTTTGGGGACATGAATATAGATTGGACACCCCAAGATACGGAGATGACTTATGTCAGGTTTGTTACCAGTAAAGGCTTCTTCAGGGGTTTTATTATCAAGAAGAGAATGAGGACATCTATTTTGGATGTACACAATTGTCCTAGATGCTTTAGCCCAAAATGAGGTTTCTATATTTTAGTCAAACAACATAGCCCTAGCAGCTTCTACTATAGTCCTATTCTTTCTTTCAGCTACCCCATTTTGTTGTGGGTTATAAGGTACAGTTAACTCCCTCTTAATCCTAGCATTTATACAATAATCTTTAAACATATCAGAAGTGTATTCCCCCCCATTGTCTGTTCTTAAGGTTATGATTTTCTTACCTGTCATGTTTTCTGCAACAACTTTGAATTCCTTAAATTTAGAAAGGATTTCTTCATACTCTTTGTACCTCAGAAAATATATCCAAGTCTTCCTGGAATAATCATCTACAAATATTACATAATATAAAAATTCCCCTAAGGACGGTACACACATGGGTCCACATAGATCAAAATGAACTAATTCTAATACATTTTTGGATTTACTGTTGCTAGAATTGAAAGACATTTTAGTATTCTTTCCCAGGGCACACCCCTTGCAGGCTCCTTCAGAATTTTGAATTAGCTTGGGTAAACCAATCACCATCTTTTCTATCTTAGGTAGGGCATGGAAATGAAGGTGCCCTAATCTTCTGTGCCAAAGTTCATTCGAATCTGGAGTCTCATGAATCAAGGCTAGAGGTGGAGTTGTGCAAAGTCTGTAGAGGCTCCCTTGTCTTACTCCAATGGTGTGGGCTTTCTTGATGGTGGAGTTCTTTGGCCAAGCAAGTACCTTTCCTTCCATAAAGGTTAATCTTTAACCCTTATCTTCAAGTGCAGAAACTAAGACAAGGTTTCTCTTTATACCAGGCACAAATAGAACTCCAGTCAGCTGTAGGGATATGCCTGACTTTAGGTTGATGTTGCAAGTTCCTATTCCCATAACTGGATAATTTGAGTCATCACCAATTGTCACTTCTTCATTTGAATTTTCCACAAGTGTATCTAGGTGCTCACGAAATCCAGTGATGTGTCGAGATGCTCCACTGTCAATGACCCATGTGTTGGAACTGGAGGTGACTTGACTAGAGAGGGTTGAGTAGAAGACTAGTTTCTTAGAATCACTCCCTTTCTTAATTTCTACCATTGAAACCTGTTGCTTGATCCTGTCTGGGCACTTCATTGCATAGTGTCCATATTGGTCACATCTGAAACATTGTACTTTAGAAATGTCTCTCTTCTTCTTTGAAGACCTCTTTCAATTTGAGTCGTTGTCCCTCTTTCTCTTAAAGTTCTTCTTTTTTCCTTTCTTGTGAGAATTAGAGTTTAGAACTTGAATGCCTTCATTACCATTGTTTTGTTTTATTCCTCTTGTGACAAGCTGAGATTCCTCTTGAATGCAATCAGTTTTCAATCTATCAAACTTAGGAAATTTAGAGCGAGCACTGATTCCTTGAATGAACAATTCCCATGAGGTAGGAAGTCCATTTAGGGCCATCATAGCAAGTTCTTTGTTGTCTACTAGATGTCCAATAGTGGATAGTTGATCCCTAAGCTCAGTGATCCTCAAGAAATAGGATGTAACTGTTTCTCCTTTATTCATCTTTATATGGTGTAGTTGATTCTTTAAGGTGAGAGCCCTACTAGTGTTGTTGATTTCATAAATGTCAGCTAGGGCTTTGAACATCTGAAAAGCCATCTCATATTTAGAAATAACTGGCACAATGTGGTCTCTCACTGAATCCACAATTATCTTAACAGCCTTCTCATTGTCTTTGCTCCACTGAATTTTCTCTGTATCATCAGAGGGTTCAAGAATTTCACTCTTGACATGGGAGTCAATTTTATTTTCTTTCAAAACAAGCATGATCCTGAATTTCCAAAATACAAAATTTGATGCTCCATCTAATCGATCTTCAAACCTACCTCTGGTTGCCATTAGAATTATAGGAATGTGATCTACTAAGGGTTGGGTGAAAGTCTATGAGATCGTTACGGAATTTTAATATGATCTTCCTTAACTTTTCTCTAATACCATGTTAAGTTTATTTAAAATTTTGTGATCAAGAAGATAGGAGGGGTGGAGATATAACCTGAAAGTTGTATTTGATCTGCTGCAATGTGAATTGAAGGATGCGAACACACTTATTGATTTCGGTGTGTTTATCCTCCTCAATGTATGCATGTTATATAAGTGGATGAGGGGTTACCTAGTGAAGAGATGTGTCTTCCCTCGTGGGAAGACGCCTCTCTTCCCTACATACCGTTCACTACAGCACTTTAACAAACATTAGAATCATTTATTTGCCCGATCGGGAGGAGCGTGATTTGTTAATAATCATTTAATCACAACCCGATAACATGTAATGGTGAACCGGTGGTAAATGCAATAATATAATTTTGATTTACTCATTATTTGTTAACGTATTAACATGTAATCAAATTAATGTATCGGAATCATACCCCCAAGCGATGATATCTGGGAATTCTCTCATGTTTTTGAGGATTCCTTCTCTTTCCTGAGATGTACATACCTTGCCAATCAGTACGTTATTTTGATTTTCTTGTGTGCCGACGTTGATTTTATCGCAGGCACCTCCTTCAGAAGTACCTTCCTTGCGAGACTTGAGCTGGTCCCAGTCGAAAATCCTTTCCAACTGTACCATACCTCTAGGAATGGTATTTGCCTTGAGATTCAAGACTCCTTCTATGTCGATTTCGGCTTCTTGGGGTTCTTCCTCATCAATAATCTGTGTTGCAAACACATCTGAACTTGTAATGAAGTCGATGATGTGCTTATCATCATCGAACACCTGGAAATTAGTAACATTGTTTGGGACTGATGGGACTGATGTTAACTCCACTATAAATTTCTTTAAACTTTGCATTGATAGAGGCTCGAGCGTACTTGCGGCCTGTGCCAATGAATCAGCAACCTGGTTCTGTGATCTGAATATGGTCTTGATGTTGAAAGCATCAAAACTTTCCATTATATCCCACACACGGTTGCGGTAGACGCTGAGTCTCTTGTCATGGCAGGTATATTGTTTTCGTACTTGCCGGACTACCACTTCGGAATCTTTGAAACAATGCAAGATCTGAGCTCCTTTCTTGATGGCTAGCAGAAAACCATGAATCAAAGATTCATACTCTGCTATATTATTGGTGCAGTGAAACTGTAGTCGGTAGGAGGCCAAATAGGTCTCACCGGTAGGGCTTATCAGTTCTACCCCTGCTCCAGCTCCTCGCTTGGACTTTGAACCATCAAACCTTAGAATTCAAGTCTGATTTGGGCTGGCAACCTTATTCATTGCGATTGTTGGGCCTATTATTTCATACTTTTCTTGCTCAGGAGGCATCCTTTTAGGGAGCTCTGGGAAAGCGGTGTCTTCTGGCCTGAGGGTGTGGGTTTGCAGCACCTCTAAATGTCTCTTCCATGCCTGATTTAATGTTGTTATGCATAATGAGCATGTTATTTCCGAATGGGCGGCACTGTGAACTCTGCACCAGCCAGTTAGGAGCAAATTCTTAATAGAATCTTGATGGTTGTGATGGGACACCTGCTCTTTGTATTTGCAGAAAAATTCCTTAAGGCTGCTGAATAGCTCACTTTCTTCTAGTGACGGGATCTCTTTATCATAACTCTCTGCAATTCCTTCCAAATTTTGGAATGGACTTGAGCATTGTACCAACAAAACTTCGTTTATTGAGCTTATGTCAGCACTGTATGTGCCCATGTCTGACTCTAGAAACAGGATCTCATTGGCCTGATTATATTTCGTAATCATCAATTTGATCCGAGGATCGGACTCAATCCGGATCTGGTTTGCTACCCCTCTCCATGGTAGCCACATATGAGTGAAACTAGAATGCAGCCAGCCGTTAAGGACGCGGGTCCAATCTCGACTAAGCAACATGCCATAGGCTCCCGGGATGTCCACTACTTGGATATCAATGTACATCTGGATACGCGAATCTGCTGTCAATTGCATGTGTATATTGTTTAACTCCCCTACTACCGTCACTTCAAATTTGTCTAATTGAGTAACCTTTCGGTTAGTCTTGGTGGGGGTTAGGCCTAAAGCACTGCATACCGATAGAGGCATAACATTAGCTGAAGCTCCTGAGTCTATTAGACAGTTGTGCAAGTTTTTACCAAAGATTCTGAGAGTTAATAGGAAAGGCGGGGGTTCTAGCTTTTCAGTGAACAAACTAATAGTAGGCTCTGATGGTAGGGTGTAATTGTTCATGATTGAGATGTCCTGAGTTCTGCTTCGTGCACGCACTCCAAAACCAGTCTCCATAGGCTGATCATTTGAGAACTCAGGTGGTGCAACATAATTTACTATTGCACCCCTAGGATTTGTTGGTCCTCTTATCTCATTACTGATCTTCTGGGGTTGTCCTTGCAGTACTCTCTGTCCGGAGTTCTCATCAGTTCCTTTGGAATGAACTGGCGAGGGTTCCCTAAGGCTACCCAAGACCACATCTCTAACTTCGAAGACTTTCATCAATTCAGCAAGGGATAAGCTGACTTTGATCTTTTTGAACTCATCTGCCACCAACTGGCATAGTTTAGCAATCTCTAAATTGCTGGATGGCTTATCATTGGAGCCCTGATTTGTGGCAGCAGTCGGCTGATTCTGTGGAGTAAGTATTCTCGGAGTCTTTTGCGGCTGACCTTGGCTCGCATACTGCTGCGATGCCTTAGGATAATTCGGGTTGTTGCTGGCATTTTGATCTGGAGGAACTTGGATGTCCTTGGGAGGCGTGGAAGTAGTGTAAGGACCACTATTGCTATTCTGGTTATTATTGTTGTAATATCCCCGATTTCTGCGCTGGTATTGCTGAAATGCTGAAAGATCCCTGATGGATCTCTTTTACCAATCTGCTGTAATTTTTATTTATTTAAATTGATTTTTCCTGCTTATTAATATTTTCTTTCAGAAATAGACAGAAGTTGCAGAAGGGTTGAATTCTTTTTGTATTTTGATGATTTTTCAACAAGTAAATAATGAAGTACAAGTACATGAACAAAGTACTGAAAATGAAGTTCATATACAGCCAAAACAAATTCGATTCAAGGCAGATTTCTGAATATAAAATCAAATATTTGACCAGATGAAGATTTCCAATAATTTCAGGAAGATTACAATCAGGAATAATTCCAACCTGGATGCTGAAAGAGTAACATAACTAGGAATGAAGTTGTGGCAAGATTCCAGCCCTCCAAGTGCTGCACGTAGGAAGGAAAGTGGCTGCCAGGTACAGCCGTACGGCTGCCAAGTACACCCAACTGGTTAGAAACCCCAAACCCCACGCTGAACTCTGTCAGAATTGCTGAACCTCCAGAAAGAATGCCGTACAATCTCCAAGATGCTAATAGCTGCAAACAAATCCAAACCACTGTATTGGGGGCTACGTCCCAAACAGGCAAGGCATTGGGGTTGGCGTCCCAGATGCTGAAAAGCTCTTCCAGAGCCAAATCTCAAATCCAAGATGTAAAATGTGTAAAAGATAATAAGAATTAGGTGTAAAATGGATAAACCTTCAGTGGCTGGTCCACTATGAATGCCACCTAACAACTCATAAACTTCACACCTAGTCTTCCCAACTTGAATGTTCTCAATGCAAGGTTTCAAATTTGACTCATTAGATGAAGGAAAATTGCTGATCAAACTCAGAAAATCAAACTGATTTCTATTTCCATTCAATATATCTTCGCTGTCCTTTTCTTCCCTTGGAAGAAATAAAGATCTAATGGATGATTCTCTTTGTATCCTTGCGTCATCTAACCGATTGTGACGCTCTTTGACTCTTTGGAGGTGGTGTCTTGCTTGGGCAGCAAGCGTTTTTGCTTGGGCAGCTCTATGTAACCAATCTTCGTTCAACTTTTGGCAATGTTTTATATCAGCTGCCCCAAAGTACACAAAATCAGACTTATGGTGAGTTGTATTATTTGCATCAGCATAACCCATGCTTGTACCATAAGCACCCGCAAATGTAGAATGCAAATCTCTATTCTCTTCATGACCAAAGGCTGTCATATCTTGAGGAAGATAAGTTACGTCACTGCTGTTATGGACTTCAGAATTATGATCATACTGTGGTGACAAATCTTTGGATTCACTACACACCATTAAATTTCGACTTTCCTCATGGTCTTCCCAATTGAGAAGAGGAAGTAGTGTGACAAATGAATCCAAACTTACGCTGTCCATTTCAACCTCATGTTCTTCATCAATTGCTGATTCAAAATCAGTCTTTGGGCAATCTGAAAACTCATCAAACCTCTCATGAATGTCTTGTGTATTGCTTGAAGTTACAAACTCTTCCTTCACATCTTCCACCAAAAATGATGGGACAGCGTTGTAACCAACCAAAGAGGCACCAATTGGATCTACATTTCTCTCAAAATCTTCAAATAGTTTCCTACCAATCTCACTGGTAAACATCATATCTGCTCCTCTTCCTTTGCTTCCCTTGCTCTCAATTGACTCTTGTTTTGTTCTTGGTTGATGACGTGGACTTGAAAACATCAAGTCATCTTCAACTGGTACACCCATGAATTGTGTGAAGGAAAGGTGGTCACGTATCTTTTTAGGAAGAGAGCAATACTTATCATAGTTGTTCATAACTATATCATTGAATGTCTTGGCAGCAGACCTTCTCCTTGTACTTGTTGAAGGAGTTGTACCCTTAGACTGTCTGGAACTCCTTGAAGGTGTTTGTTCAAATTCTTTTCCTGCTTGTTTATTTCTAAACAACCCTGTCATGATGTCCAATTTGATTTTCAACCAAACTAAACTCAAATCTGAATTAGAACTCTTGATCTTCACCCAACAGGCTGGCAAGATCAAAGCTCTGATACCACTGAAAGATCCCTGATGGATCTCTTTTACCAATCTGCTGTAATTTTTATTTATTTAAATTGATTTTTCCTGCTTATTAATATTTTCTTTCAGAAATAGACAGAAGTTGCAGAAGGGTTGAATTCTTTTTGTATTTTGATGATTTTTCAACAAGTAAATAATGAAGTACAAGTACATGAACAAAGTACTGAAAATGAAGTTCATATACAGCCAAAACAAATTCGATTCAAGGCAGATTTCTGAATATAAAATCAAATATTTGACCAGATGAAGATTTCCAATAATTTCAGGAAGATTACAATCAAGAATAATTCCAACCTGGATGCTGAAAGAGTAACATAACTAGGAATGAAGTTGTGGCAAGATTCCAGCCCTCCAAGTGCTGCACGTAGGAAGGAAAGTGGCTGCCAGGTACAGCCGTACGGCTGCCAAGTACACCCAACTGGTTAGAAACCCCAAACCCCACGCTGAACTCTGTCAGAATTGCTGAACCTCCAGAAAGAATGCCGTACAATCTCCAAGATGCTAATAGCTGCAAACAAATCCAAACCACTGTATTGGGGGCTACGTCCCAAACAGGCAAGGCATTGGGGTTGGCGTCCCAGATGCTGAAAAGCTCTTCCAGAGCCAAATCTCAAATCCAAGATGTAAAATGTGTAAAAGATGATAAGAATTAGGTCTCAACTTCCTTATAACACCTTCCCACTAAGCTCAAACCCTAAAAGTGACTCAATGGGGCGTTTAGGGTTAAAATGTTATATTTCTCATTTTAAGTTGTCAAGTGCATAGAAAATGACCTTTTTTCAAATATAAAGAAATCCGTTCACCGAAAGGATCTGAGTCAAAAGAGAAATATTTAGAAAAGTCCAAGACCTTTCCAACGAGCTATCACACCAAGGGATACGCATCCAGATGAGGCCAAAAACCCCTTATCACTCCAAAATGGCTATAAACATAGCCTTATTTAAATAATTAAACGCTAACTTAAGAAATATTTAAATATATTAAAAATATATCCCAAATAGCTATAGAAGGCTCAAATGACTCCAAAAACCTGAAACGGAATTTGCCACCTGTCTGTGACTGAAGTCGGAAATCATGGATCAACTGGCAGTCTCATCCCTAAAATCTAGGGATGCTCCTAGAAACTAGGAAACACACCCAAATCTCTTGAAATTGAAACCATCTAAAAGGTCATGAATAACCTCACGACTGGCAACTGTCACGACCTCCTAAAATTTAGGGATACCCCCTAAAATCTAGGAACTGCTCCAAACTGGCTCCAAACTGCCTGTAAAGCCAAAATCCAATCACTATATGCACTGAATGAGTCCCAATCAACCTCTACTAGCCTACGAGACTCCAATGATAGGCCAACTCCTCCGTCTCCGATGTCCACTCTAGAAAGGGGACATGACAAATGCATTCACGTCAGTAGACTGAATTGGGTTGGCCACCTCATTTTCATCCTAATTAGGGAAGAAGAATGGGGAAATGTAAGTCTCTAAGACAAGCGTTGTATCGTACCTTGGTGACGGCACTATTTCAAATCCGAAGGGAGGAAGCACTGGCTGAGGCATTGTGTTCTCAACTTCCCGCTGGAATATATTGGCTGCAACCTGAAATTCGTCGCATTGTAACTCTGAGTGCTGGTTAGTATTATGAAACCTGCACCAATTAGAAAGTGTTGCTTCTGCCAAGAATACTCTATCTGTTGGCCTGTTTTCTGATGCTGGCAGATTATCAAGTGGAGTGGGTACCCCTCCGTTGTTGGGACGGGTGTTCCATGTCCTCGTGGGTCTTTAATATCCCTGGTTTTGGTACTGACCTTGGTGTTGACCTTGGCTCGCATACTGTTGATTCCTCTGACTATTCTATAATTGATTATTCTGATTTCGCAGATAAGTGACCTCAAAGGAAAGCTTCTTCATTTGTTCAATCAGTTCCCGCATCTCGTCCTTTTCCTCTTGGGTTCTAGATGACACTGTGGTATTTTGCAGATATATGGGCTGTTTAGGAGGGATCTGGGATATAGGTGGTCCTGGATGAAGTACCAACTGATTGGTAGATTGTTGAGGCTGATATGCCAGCTGCGGAATTGGATTCATAACAGGCGTTTGGTGAGCCAAAGCCTGGCTGATTTCTTGAACTTGATTAGGCATAGCGGGAGGTCCTAATTGCACCAATGGTCCGGCGATGTTTTGGCCTAGTCCTTTACTGATTTCCATAGCTTTGGCATAGGCTTCAGTTAATGTGGTCGGTGCGGGGTGTGACTATCAGACAAACATAGCTGTTAGGTAGTCCAGAGCTGAATAGTAGATTTCCCTTATCGAAGCGTCACTTACCACATACGGATCTTGCCATCGGGTAAAGGCTTTATGGAACCTGTTATTGAAGGAACTAATAGGCTCATGTCCTTGTCTCTTAACTTCTACAAATTGCCTGTATAGCTCTGTCGGGGTTATAGGGATGCCATACTTTCCCGTAAAAGCTGCTTTCAACTTCTCCCAAGAGTCAATAGAGGATACTGGCAAATGGATAAACCAGTAAAATGCGTCTTCCCCCAATGAATAAGGGAAAAGTCTACATGCAACATCTGCATACTCAATCTGTCTATTGCGTAACGCATCCTCAAATATCTTGATATGTTCTTCTGTTGTTCTATTCGGATCATTTGCATGAAAAATGGAACAAAACCTGGCCGGGCTCTTAGGCATATCATGATAAGTTGGGAAAAGGATGGGCGATGGATTGTCTACCAACCAAGTGGCACCATTTGGAGCAAGTGGATTATGCGCCATCTATGGCTGATTTGCTTGAGTCAAAATAGGAACCGGAGTTGTAACTGCTGGAACTGTAAAAACTGAATTTGCTGGAACAGCAGACTGCTGATTTGCGGAGCTGGACTCACTGGAATCTGCAGTCCGGCGATAACTCCGTAGGACTCTTTCGAATCTCTCCGAAGAGAAGGATCCAATTCGTTCCAGCGTGAGTTGTTTTCAATGTCAAACTTGTTGGTGCGGTGCAGGAGCTAGATTAGCCTCCTCTTGATCTCTCTGATTCTGTGCATCGATGCAATCAGCAATATCCTGTTCTTCTTCAAGGATCATGCACATTCGGGACCAATCTGGATAGTTTCTTTTTACTGACCAAGCCAAGCTATATAATTCAGTAATAAGGCTTTCTTGCTCGTTGCTGAAATCCAAATCTGGCTATATCACTGGTTGAGGGTCTCTTTCTGGCTGAGGAGGATTAATGGGTAGGCCCATTATTCACCATATTAGCAGACCCGAAAGAGAACTGCCGGATTTCCTTAAGAACTTGCTTGCGAAGGGCAGCAATCGTTGTCTTTCCAGATTTTCCCTGATCACAACCTCTATTTGCGAACCCTTTTCTTCTTCCTGATTGATAGTGCGACTTACTCGTCTAAAAAGAGGATGATCTGCTTCTGATTTCCAAGCCAGGGATCGTAACTGATCTGCAATATACAACTAGTTCAGTCCCTAATCAGGTTGTTCAAGGGGAAGGTTGAGCGGGAATTCATGCAGCAATACCATACTGCATCATGGGCCACCCTCCTAGTGTCGTTTCTGCTGCGCGCGGAAGAGGGTAAAAAGCTATAAGGTTACTCTTTACAAATGCAGGTTGATATGATCTTGATTTAGTAGTTTAAACATTCATCAGGCCCTCCTCCTAGCGCCAATTCTGTTGACGTGTTTGAAATCGCATTGCTGCAAACTCCATACGGCCAACACAAAATAGAATAACCAGCTGAGTATCCTATCCTCTCTTGAGATAAGGAAGTCCCTAATGTTGTTTTTTATATTTGATCAAAGGGGACAACCCCAAGGTTTCTTTTGTCAGGTCTTGACTGCGGGATCTCTCAGTGGTCTGATGTGTTTATGCTGCAAACACAAGGGGTACTTACGTTGAATGGGTAATTTATAGATAAGTTCCCTGGAACTTTTATAATCTTTCTATCAAATGATTTTGGTTAAGTTGATACTATTTTGATGGGACTGCAGATTTTCTGGATAAAAAAAGGGAAAAAGGAGGGAAGGATAGGGAGAAAGAGAGACATGAAATGTAAATTCTAACTAAGATAGCAAATTCAGTCAAGCAGACAGACACCTCCAAGAAACTAGATTAAACATCACCAGCTACTTAAGCACAATGTTTGCATAAATCCAGTGCAATCTTCAAAGGAAAAACAAGATTTTCATGTTATCAAGGACAACATTAGAACTTTTACATTCATAGTATGTGTTTGATAACCGAACTAAGCATGAAAGGTCCAGATTAACCATGCAAAGAGAAAGGCAATCAGTCGTTCCCTAATGGTGTGGACTGCAAGGATTCTATCAGATGCTTGCTTGAAAATGCTATGTAAAAGAAATAAACATAACTGAAAGATTTCTAAATTAAGTGAAGAAGGAGACCATGCACTCACAAGGAAACTTGAAAACAGTCTTAATCTTTGCATTAATTTCTGTAAAATTTCGCCAGAGCTTTTGCAACAATCCAAGAACTTCTTACAAAATAAGGGAAAACCAGTCCCTTAAATAGACTTCAAAAAAGGATGAATGGCCTAGATTTAATCTAACAAGTGACCCAGATTCATCCATAAAGCATGGCTGCCCGTACCCATAAATGGGATGCAAATATCAACAACCACCCCAAAATGGGCAATAACTACCCAAAAAGGGATAATTAAATCAATTTGAAATAATCCAAAAAGGTGTATCAATAAAGTTTTACATTTTGTTGACTAGAAGTCAAATGTCACATTTTGGTGCAAAAGTGCACTTTTAAGATTTAGAGGGAAAAAAGCACTTTTGAGAAATCACTTTCTCTATTTCAGTCCCACACTCCTTTTCTAGAAATAGATCTTCGCCATGCAAATATTCCCGCCATAAATCACGACCTGCTGCCCGTTCCTCACAAACGTATTCCTGGAACCTGATGCATAACTGGAAAAGCAGACTGAACGGAGGCATGGGAGGATGGCGAACATATAGACCAAATAAGAGGTCATGGTGAAGTATTTCTTCGTTTCAAGCTCTATCAGCTGGGTGTGAATGTTGTCGCTTATGATCTGGGCCCAGTCGAATTTAGACTTCCCCGCAAAGACTTGCTCTGTGAAATAGAACATCCACTCTTCAAAGTAGTTGGATTTAGGGAGTCCCATAACTCGGCTGAGTGATGTGACCATATCCCCATGTTCATTATGAAAATCACTTCTGGGGGTCTTTTCACAATTCTGGCGCTTGGAGGCCTTTTCTCCTCGTACCACTCTTCGTTGATCAATACTTTGCATCGGGCCGGATTCATATCATATGCCCCTTGTGCTTCACCTATAGTTGTGGCTGTGGGATTGTTTGGAAAGGGAATGTCAAATGTATCGCCAGTGGCCTCAGGAGTGAAGTTGGCGATGGTCATGTTCTCAAGGAGAACCAGTCTGGAATTTGGCTAATAATGTCGGGCAGCCTCTACCACTAGCTCATAGTTCTGTACTGCTGGAGGCGATGCCACTTTCCACCATTTGTCTAGGCTTGCCATATGCGTTAGGTGAGAAGATCAGATTCCTGAAGTCTTGAATGTCAATATGGCCAAGGTCGGTATCACCGACATTGTCCCAAACGCTCTGCACTTTTGACTCCCTCAATCCTCCCCTCTGATATCGATACTTCATCCTTTCAACCTTGCGTAGAATATCTAATTTGGATGCTCGCGATGTCTCGGCTGCAGCGGGCGTTTTTGATGATTCTACCGCCAATTTAGGCATTTATCCTGCACAGCCAGACGTGGATTACGAGGTGATACAAAAGAAGTAAGGCGGGTTAGATAGAAAATATTCCAGCATGCCGGGATTAATTCAAAATTTAGATTGGACATGGAGCGACATTTCTAGCTAAAAAGGGCTTGATCAATTTTAACCACAACATTCATGAAGATTTTTGATTGCGAATTTATACTTAATGCTTTCTGGATTTTGGATTAATTTTCAACAGAGACAAAACATGAAAAAATTCTCTTAAGTTTGAAAATGCAATTTCTGGCTAAACCTTAGGAGTGAATTCCAAATTTTGACTGCTTTGAACAATGTTTCACAAGCGAAAGAGATGCCGATTTTGAAAATTTAGGCATTTTAATCAGATTTCGCACATACGACCGTTTGATTTATAAGCATTTCAGATGATCAAGGAAGACAGAGCGTACTTACTTGACGAAACGGATGGCGAATAATTGCCCGGCCTTGCTGCGTGAAGGCGAATGGACGATTCTGCAAAGTTTCAAATTCCAACGGTTATCTTCTTGATTTAAATTTCTCGCAGTTGCTGGATGAAAGAGAATTTATCATTTTAAATGGTTTTTACCCTGGGTAATCTGAATTTGAATGATTTGGGATAGTTTATGCAGTGTTTTACCTTGAATATGAATCGCGCGAAATTAGCTTTCTTTGCCTTCCAAAATCGGACGTGGTCTCCTTTACACGAAATGTAGCAGCGTGGATGTAATGTCCCCTTCTCACTGATGTTCTTTCAGAGGTCCATTAGCCTATTCCTGAGACCCGTAGGCTAGGTGGAATGAGTAATCAGGGTCTAGCATCGATGAAACGAAGACTTACTATTTTTAGTAAGTCAGGGGATGACCGTTCTGGTGCCATTGTCCGACCGAACACTCCTTGCTTTGCCGCTGGACGCGATGATCATATTTTTCTGAGCATTAATTCTTGACTTACTATTTTTAGTAAGTGGCTGGGTGGCACATTTCTATTTTTGGCAGTAGTCAGGGGTTTGAATTCTGCAGCAGTTTGTGGTCGTCTGGGTTCAGTTTCATCTTGGAGGTGATAATAATCAGTGCGGGAGATATTTGCAACATAATTAAATATTATTTCCTTTCCTAAGGTTAATATTTAATTAATCTATTTATTGGATGCTGGTTTATTAAATTTGGGATTAATGCCTGTTTAATCCTAAGTTTGGGCGAAATTCAATTATTTTATGGGATGTGAAATGTTTATTATTTCACTTTACATCGCCATTTTGTGCCTAAGTGTCCAACGTGGGTCCTCCCCTCTCTTGGGCGTGACTTCTGACTTAGGGAGTTGGGCGCTACTCTTGGGTCCACATGAAAGTGGAATGAAATTCAAATGCAAGCGTGGAATTTGGAGGGATGTCATTTGGATTTGAAGAATGAAGTTATAAATATGAGGCTTGGGTTCCCATTTGCATCATCTTGAAAATCTGTAATGTTATGCTGCCGGATTGGCGACAAAACTTGAGGCTTCGGAGTGCGTCTCCCTAGTGCTACCCGGTTTCGTACTTGAAATACAGTACCTAGCTGTGCCTTGTATTCTCCTATCGCTTTCAGAGCTTTGCCATAGACATCTTGGTGTTGCAACGATTCTGGACTTGCTGGTTTTGCCTGTGGCTGAAACACATTTTTGCTCACATCTCTCTGTTGGAGCGTCTGATAGTTATGGGTATTATTCCTATCTTCCTTCCCAGCACTGGCAAATAAGTTTGTAAGTTTTTAGCATATTTGTTTGAGTATTGATTTAATTATGCAAAATCGAAATTCCTAGTCTAGGCGTGGGTTTTTTGGGTTGCATTGGGATGCGTGCAAAATAAAAAGAGGGTTGTTTGGGGTGTGGCTGTGATTGGTTGTCATTGTATTGGATGTATGGTGGGATTGGGCTTGATTTGAGTCAATTCGGGTAAGAATTGAGTGAGTTATGAGTATTTTCATGTTTTCATGGGCTGCTGGAACTGTACTTTCAACCTGCAGAGCAGTGTAACAGAAAATTACAGTATTGTGTAGAAATCTGCAGTTAATCTTCTCATCTCATCTCCTTATTGTAAGGATTGTTTCAGTAGTACTGAGCATCCCATTCTATCTGCTTATTTTTGTAATTCCCACTGCATAAGTGGAAGAGGCTGGCTTGCCGCCTTCTCAGTTTTGTAATTCAGTTTTCTTTGATAAATAGTCCTCCCGCTGAAATATGCGGTAGAGTGATGTTTTAATGTAATGTCCTCCCGCTGAATAAGTGGTCGAGTGATAAAGTTCAATGTTTTGGTCCTCCCGCTGAAATATGCGGTAGAGTGATTGTTAATGTAATGTCCTCCCGCTGAAATACGCGGTAGAGTGATTGAACTTCTATTTCTTGTAATAGTTCCCTTGGTCGGTTTACCGCCAAGAAGTTTAGTTTCTATCCTGCTGGATAAGCAGAAGGGGATGGCTTGCCGCCCATGCAGTTGTAATGTTCAGTTTGTTTATTGATGCTGACGATCCTCGAAACACCGTATGCTCTCACCCTCCCAGTCTGGGCTCTCGGTGAACAAAAGGTGTAAGGGTTCCCTTTAGTTGTTTTGCTTATTACTCTAACCTTAACGGGTAATTGTTGTGGATGAATTGCTATTGGCCTGAAAAAACAAAAAAAATTAGTGGGATATTACAGTGGTATCAGAGCTGGTTTTCCTGCCAGCCTGTGAGAGTCAGTGGGTTCAGAAGTCTCCATGAGTGACAGAGACGTCAGACACTACAACAGAGAACAGAAGAGATAGCAGTTTCAGGTTCCTATAGTGCCCGAAGAGGACACATTTTCAGAAGTACTGAGGAACAGAGGGAAGAATTTAGATACCTCAGATTCAGTGGATTCAATGGCAGATAAGGCTGCAGAAACAAATGAGGCACCCGACAAGAAGGCAGAGAGGCAATTCAATGCCATGATGGACATGATGTCATTACTGCTGTCAAAGCTCAACCAGAACGTTGTTGGGACCCCTAATCAGCCCAACAATGGACCGGAAGCCAGCACTTCTAACATTCCTGTAAGCAATGGGAATGGGAGCAATAACGGGAGTAACAATGGAGGTTCAGCCCCAAGGCCTTTACAACCTGTCTTTTTGCCCAAAGAAGTACAACAAGCTGAAACAGAGATACCCACAGCTAATGAGATAAGAAATAGCTACATGGAGTATGCTTCCCTTCCTGGTGAGATCCGAGATATCCTAACTCTGGATCAATTCATGAATCAGAAAATGAAAAGAGGACGGAGGAATGACTACAAGTCTGCTGCCCCAAGAGATTTCCAGCAAGCTCTTGGAAGAGTGACCTTAGCACACTTTGATGGGAGCGCTAAGGGTACTGCTAGAGCATGGGTACAGAAGTTGGACAATTACTTGTCCTTGAGACCGATGCCGGAGGAGGATGCCATCAAGTTTGCTACCTTGCACTTGGATGGAGTGGCCCACGAATGGTGGTACCATGGGTTGGTCACCCTTGGTCACAACTTAGTCACCACCTACGCTGATTTCACCAACAAGCTAATTGAGAGATTTGACACCAGGGATCCAGAGGTGAAGTTTAGAGAACTTGCACAACTGAGGCAGCAAGGTTCCTTGGACACTTACGTGACTGAATTCCAAAACCTGTCAGTCATGGTGAGTAGCATCTCAGAGAAGCGACTGGTTGTCCTTTTGACTGAAGGACTTGAAGAACCATTGAGAGGATGGGTCAAAGCTTTTGATCCGCCCACACTGGCAGAAGCTATAAAAAAATCCAGAAGTATGGAGTTGGCTGCCCCTAAGAGTAAAATTCAGTCCAAGCCTTTCCCTTTCAGAAAGGATAAAAAGAAGTTAACTAATCAGACCAAGAGGTTCCCTCCGCGAATGGATGATGGGCTCCGTCAAGAGCTCCGGAGAAAGAATCTATGCTATTCTTGCAGAGAACTGTGGGTTCCCGGGCATAGGTGCCATGGAAAGGGGAATTTACATCAAATGGAAGGCTATTCTGGAGATGGATCAGATTCTGAAATTTCAGAACAGCAGACTGAAGTTGAGGACAGCGAGTATGAAGAGGCTCTTGAAGGGCCCGAATTTGGGTCAGAAGATAGAGGAGTAGTTGCTCAACTCTCGAGCATTCACAAGAATGAGTCTTTCAGAGTTCGGGGTGTGATTGGAGAGCATCGTGTCATAGCTCTCATTGACACGGGTGCAACACACAACTTCATTGATGAAAGAATTGTTGCAAAAAAGGGACTAGTGGCAGAGGAAGTTGAGGGCTTCAAAGTCATGGTAGCAAATGGCTCCACTATATCCTGTAATAGAATGATTTCCAACATGTCTCTGAAGTTGGGAAATCATGAAATCAGAGATGATTTCTTTGTGGTAAGCATTGGAGGGACTGATGATGCAGTCCTCGGGATTCAATGGTTGAGATCTCTTGGTGAGATCACACTAAACCTACAAACCATGGAGCTGAAATTCATGTCCGAAGGGAAAAAGGTAGTTTTGAGAGGAATGTCGCATGGGGGACTTAAGGTTGTATCCTTGAAAAGAATGGAGAGGCTGATCCGCCATAATCAGGTGGAGTGGGCAGCGGAGTGTTTGATAATGCCTTCCAATCCATTGGTGGATAAGGGCAATTATTCCTCGGACATTTCAGCAATGGTCAAAGATAAGAGCAATATTGTGGTAATACCTTCAGAACCACAACAAGAGCACAGAAAGTATCCTGAAGACATTCAAGCTTTGATAACTAAGAGAAGCAAGGTGTTCGAAAAGCCACCTCCTGGTAGACCTCCTGAAAGAGGTGCTGAACACATTATTGAGCTTGAGGAAGGAGCTAAGCCAGTCATGACTACTCCTTACCGATACCCCAAAAAGCAGAAAGATGAGATCGAGAAAGCAATTCAGGAATTGCTTGACATGGGTTACATCCGGCCTAGCAAAAGTCCCTTTGCTTCGGCTGTTGTTCTGGTGAGAAAGAAGGATGGGACCATGCGCATGTGTGTGGATTATAGATCGCTGAATCAGAAGACCATCAAGAATCGGTATCCTATTCCGAGGATTGATGAGCTCATTGATGAGCTACATGGGGCAGTGTTCTTTTCCAAAATTGACCTCAGATCGGGGTACCATCAGATTAGGATGAGAGCTTCAGATGTGGAGAAGACTGCTTTCAGGTGCCACTTTGGGGCACTTTGAGTTCTTAGTCATGCCCTTTGGGTTGACGAATGCTCCTGCTACATTCCAGTCATGCATGAACAGGATCTTCCACGAACAATTGAGGAAGTTTGTGTTGAAATTTTTTGATGACATCCTGATTTTCAGCAGATCATGGAAAGAGCATCTTCAGCAGTTGGATGAAGTGTTGGGCATACTAGAATCTGAATCCCTGTTTGCCAAGGAATCCAAGTGTGAATTTGGGATGGAAGAGTTGCTCTACCTGGGTCACATCATCAGTGCAGGAGGTGTGAAGGTAGACCCTGAAAAGATTAGGGCTATCATCGATTGGCCTACTCCCGAAAACATAACACATCTGAGAGGATTTTTGGGATTGTGTGGATTCTATCGGAGATTTGTAAAGGGATATTCTCAGTTGGCTGCCCCCCTTACAGATCTTACCAAGAAAGGGGCCTTTGAGTGGTCTGAGAAGGCACAGACAACATTTGAGCAGTTTAAGAGGATCATGAGTTCCTGCCCAGTTTTAGCATTACCCGATTTTACCAGGCCATTTGAACTACAATGTGATGCGTCTGGAGAAGGTGTTGGTGCGGTCCTCATGCAGGATAAGCACCCTATAGTTTTTGAGAGCAGAAAGTTGAGAGGTCCTGAGAGACTATACTCCATTTATGACAAGGAAATGCTTGCCATAATGCATGCACTTGCAAAATTCAGACAATATTTGGTGGGAAGTAAGTTCATTGTCAAGACTGACCACAACAGTCTTAAGCACTTCATGCACCAGAAGGATCTGAATGAGAGACAGCAGAAATGGGTGAGTAAGCTACAAGCTTACGACTTCGATATTGAGTATGTAAAGGGGAAAAACAATGTGGTAGCAGATGCCTTATCACGGAGGCCCCATTTGAGCTCACTCTGCGAGCTTACTGCTGGTTGGAAAGAGTTGTTGCTGCTGATTATGCCAAAAATCAGTTTGCAATCAGTCTTGTAGAGGGTACTTTTCATGATGAAAGGTACAAATTGGTTGAAGGATTGATACTGTACAAGGGAAGAATCTTCATAGTACCTGAATCTAAGTTAAAAGAGAAGATTTTGCAGACCTTCCATGACATTCCCCTTGCTGGTCACCAAGGTTATTTCAAGACATACAGGCAGATCCGGGAGAGATTCTCTTGGAAGGGGCTTAAAAATGATGTTTTGAAGTACATTAAAGAGTGTCATACATGTCAGAAGAACAAGGATGAGCACACTCTACCTGCTGGTTTGTTACAACCCTTGCCTATTCCCGGTCAAAAATGGGAAAGTATTTCCATGGATTTCATCACGGGGTTGCCTCGGGCTCAAGGAAAAGATAGTATTTATGTAGTGGTGGACAGACTTACAAAGTTTGCTCATTTCTTCGCCATTACCAGCTCTTTTACAGCAGCACAAGTTGCTGAAGTGTTCTTCCGAGAGGTATTCAGACTGCATGGTTTACCGAAGAACATTGTGAGTGATAGAGACAGCAAGTTCCTAAGTGCCTTTTGGCAGGAAATTTTCAGATTGTGCGGGACTGTGCTCACTCCAAGCACCAGTTATCACCCCCAAACTGATGGACAGACCGAGATAGTAAATAAGTGGGTGGAAGGTTATCTCAGAAACTATGTCTCGGAACAGCAGAATACTTGGGTGAGGTGGCTTCACCTAGGGGAGTATTGTTACAATTCTTCCTATCACATGTCCATCCGGATGTCACCATTCATGGCACTATATGGTTATGAAGCTCCTAGCTTCGCAGACTTGGTATTTGGTGATAGCAGAACCCCTCAGGCGAAAGATATGATACAGCAAAGTCAGGATATTCTGAGAATATTGAGGGACAATCTACAACATGCACAGAATCAGCAGAAGTTGTATGCTGATCAGCAGCGTATTGAGAGCACCTTTGAGGTGGGCGACATGGTTTATTTGAGGCTCCAGCCTTACAGGCAGTCTACTCTCAAGAAGAGTGGGGTTGAGAAATTGAAACCTCGATTCTATGGGCCTTTCAGAGTCAGTAGAAGGGTTGGAGAAGTGCCTTATGAGTTGGAATTACCGGCAAGCAGCAGGATCCATAATGTGTTTCATGTGTCTCGCCTTAAGAAGGCTTTGGGACATAATGTAGTTGCTTCAGCTGAGCTACCTCCACTTGATGAGGAGGGAGAGTTGGTTTTGGTTCCAGAAGCTGTCCTTGAATTCAGGGAGCGAACTTTGAGGAGAAGAGTGATCAGGGAATACTTGATCAAATGGAAGAACCTACCAGCAGAGGATGCTACGTGGGAGAATGAGGAGATTCTATTGCATCCAGCCTTACAGTTGCTTGAGGACAAGCAATTTTGGGGAGGGCGGACTGTAATGTCCCCTTCTCACTGATGTTCTTTCAGAGGTCCATTAGCCTATCCCTGAGACCCGTAGGCTAGGTGGAATGAGTAATCAGGGTCTAGCATCGATGAAACGAAGACTTACTATTTTTAGTAAGTCAGGGGATGACCGTTCTGGTACCATTGTCTGACCGAACACTCCTTGCTTTGCCGCTGGACGCGATGATCATATTTTTCTGAGCATTAATTCTTGACTTACTATTTTTAGTAAGTGGCTGGGTGGCACATTTCTATTTTTGGCAGTAGTCAGGGGTTTGAATTCTGCAGCAGTTTGTGGTCGTCTGGGTTCAGTTTCATCTTGGAGGTGATAATAATCAGTGC
Organism: Cryptomeria japonica; assembly: GCF_030272615.1. NCBI lineage: Eukaryota > Viridiplantae > Streptophyta > Pinopsida > Cupressales > Cupressaceae > Cryptomeria > Cryptomeria japonica. Next base: position 618,444,221 of record NC_081411.1, on the reverse strand, counting down.
GGGAGATATTTGCAACATAATTAAATATTATTTCCTTTCCTAAGGTTAATATTTAATTAATCTATTTATTGGATGCTGGTTTATTAAATTTGGGATTAATGCCTGTTTAATCCTAAGTTTGGGCGAAATTCAATTATTTTATGGGATGTGAAATGTTTATTATTTCACTTTACATCGCCATTTTGTGCCTAAGTGTCCAACGTGGGTCCTCCCCTCTCTTGGGCGTGACTTCTGACTTAGGGAGTTGGGCGCTACTCTTGGGTCCACATGAAAGTGGAATGAAATTCAAATGCAAGCGTGGAATTTGGAGGGATGTCATTTGGATTTGAAGAATGAAGTTATAAATATGAGGCTTGGGTTCCCATTTGCATCATCTTGAAAATCTGTAATGTTATGCTGCCGGATTGGCGACAAAACTTGAGGCTTCGGAGTGCGTCTCCCTAGTGCTACCCGGTTTCGTACTTGAAATACAGTACCTAGCTGTGCCTTGTATTCTCCTATCGCTTTCAGAGCTTTGCCATAGACATCTTGGTGTTGCAACGATTCTGGACTTGCTGGTTTTGCCTGTGGCTGAAACACATTTTTGCTCACATCTCTCTGTTGGAGCGTCTGATAGTTATGGGTATTATTCCTATCTTCCTTCCCAGCACTGGCAAATAAGTTTGTAAGTTTTTAGCATATTTGTTTGAGTATTGATTTAATTATGCAAAATCGAAATTCCTAGTCTAGGCGTGGGTTTTTTGGGTTGCATTGGGATGCGTGCAAAATAAAAAGAGGGTTGTTTGGGGTGTGGCTGTGATTGGTTGTCATTGTATTGGATGTATGGTGGGATTGGGCTTGATTTGAGTCAATTCGGGTAAGAATTGAGTGAGTTATGAGTATTTTCATGTTTTCATGGGCTGCTGGAACTGTACTTTCAACCTGCAGAGCAGTGTAACAGAAAATTACAGTATTGTGTAGAAATCTGCAGTTAATCTTCTCATCTCATCTCCTTATTGTAAGGATTGTTTCAGTAGTACTGAGCATCCCATTCTATCTGCTTATTTTTGTAATTCCCACTGCATAAGTGGAAGAGGCTGGCTTGCCGCCTTCTCAGTTTTGTAATTCAGTTTTCTTTGATAAATAGTCCTCCCGCTGAAATATGCGGTAGAGTGATGTTTTAATGTAATGTCCTCCCGCTGAATAAGTGGTCGAGTGATAAAGTTCAATGTTTTGGTCCTCCCGCTGAAATATGCGGTAGAGTGATTGTTAATGTAATGTCCTCCCGCTGAAATACGCGGTAGAGTGATTGAACTTCTATTTCTTGTAATAGTTCCCTTGGTCGGTTTACCGCCAAGAAGTTTAGTTTCTATCCTGCTGGATAAGCAGAAGGGGATGGCTTGCCGCCCATGTAGTTGTAATGTTCAGTTTGTTTATTGATGCTGACGATCCTCGAAACACCGTATGCTCTCACCCTCCCAGTCTGGGCTCTCGGTGAACAAAAGGTGTAAGGGTTCCCTTTAGTTGTTTTGCTTATTACTCTAACCTTAACGGGTAATTGTTGTGGATGAATTGCTATTGGCCTGAAAAAACAAAAAAAATTAGTGGGATATTACAGTGGAGGGGGTTTATCAAATTTGAATGGCGTTTATCTTCTCATTTCGGACCTTTTGGAGAGTTTTGTAAATTCTGCATCTATCTTCCACCTCGCGGCCTTGGGGATATGGAGGCCCTTTGAAATTTAAACTTTGCTTTTATTTAATCCTAAGGGCAAACTTCGGACCCAATAACGCCTCTTGCGAGCTATGCAAACCTTGGACGCCATGTGTCTATGGCAAATTTCGGAGATTTTGCAAGGACTTCGTAGCTGGACCTAGACGCCTTCTATACAAACTTCGGAGCATTCATTGCCTTTTGCGATTTTGGAGATTTTTAACCTTCTGGCGAATTTCGGAGCGCCTAGGGTTTTTTTTTTTTTTTAACTAGAGATTTTCGGAGCACTTAACATGTTTCGCAAATTTTCAAAACTTCGAACCCTAGGCCCATGTTCGCATGCTTTTGCATCTTCAAACTTCAAAGCTTCGGGGCATTTTGCGATTTTGGCAATTTCTGGAGTTCAACACTTTGCCAAAAACTTCGGACCTTTCGTATGATTCTGCAAATTTCGGAGCATTTAAGCATTTTTGTGAGTTAGAAAAGGTTTCCGAACCTAAATGTCATTCGCAAAAACTTCAGACCTAAACGCGCTTTTACAAATTTGCACCAATTTCGGACCTTACGCCACTCTTTGCAAGTTTTTAAAAAAAAACTTCGGACCTCATAACATCTTTTGCAAATTTGATATATTTTGAAATTTCAGAGCTAGGGTCTGAATTTGGAGGTCTAAAGCGAATTTCAGACCTTGAGGGTCTTTTTGCAAGATTTCGCCTTTTTCAAATTTTCTAATTTTCGCCCCAAGGTCCGAAAATGGGCATGTTAAGTGATTTTCGGACCTTGACCCACTTTTTGCAAGATTTCACATTTTCCAATTTTCGCCCCAAGGTCCAAAAATGGACATGTTAAGTGATTTTCGGACCTAACCCATCTTTTGCAATATTTAAAAAGCATTTTCGGACCAAGTAGGAAACTTTGAATTTTGAAATTTTCGCCCCAGGGTCCGAAATTCGGCCCCCCGGGTGATTTTAGCAAATTCTCAACCTTGTGAAATTTTAACCTTTGGCCTCTGGGTCCGAAATTCGGCCCATAAGACAATTTTGGGAACTTTAGCAAAATTTCAGACTCCAGACTAGTTTCGCCAGATTCTACAAATTTGGATTTCGGAGGCTTCGGAACTCCAAGGCATTTGGGCAAGTTTCGCAACCTCGGCACTTTGGTCAAGAAATTCACTTCTTCATCAGCAGGCGAAAATCATCCTTTACTCAAATCCCACAAACATCGCGGAGACAAACCTTATTCAATCTACTTCATAGCTCTTTGTGCGGAAAAACAGTGACTTTGGTCCTCGTGCGACCTTTAGACGCACTGCTCTTGCTTGGCGGGCTTCGCCAAGTTCTATCACCTTACGCCTATCCAAGGCGATTTTCAAAATTTCGAACAAACCTCTTGGCATTCGTGCCCGAGGGCTAGACTAGCCGGGTGGATTCATCAACTCTTTTCTTCGATACCATCACTTTACGGACCAGTCGTGGACTCGCTCGAAAGGACGCGAGACACTCCGCGCGAAACTCAACAGGGCAAAGACGAAAGGCTCAAAAACAGGAAGGGGGACCCTGTCGGCGATAGGGAGCGTGTGCAACGCAAAACATGATGTTACAAGAATTTAACAGATTTGTGCAGAACTTCTTGTTGCAACTAGATTTTCAAGTTTATACCCTTAACAAAATCAGCAAAGTGAATCAATTCCCTTGCAACTTGAGATGTCCACAAAGAAACAGAATCAGCAAGAGGAAATTTCTTGTAATGTGTTGGTAAGTACCTTGGAGGAGTTCATAACCACATAAGGAGGTAAATCTTGGCCATGCCCAAAATCATCAATGAAGCATGAGATGGACAAGGGACCCCCAAGTCAATCCTCTTCATCAAATCAACAAGGTACCTCAAAGACAAAGTAAAGGTGAATAGAGAGGTAAAGGAACACCTTAAAAAGATTAAAGAAGCCGTAAAACATTTTGGGCATTGTGAAATAGCTGGGCAATAATGAAAAACAAATGCTAGAAATACGTTGAAATCACACCCCAAGAACCACGCCAAAGGACAATACAAGAAAGCTATTGTCACATTGGTTGAAAGCAAAGTTATTGGGAACAGGTCTGATGTAGATTGGAAGATTGCTTGCCAAGAGGTGTGTTTGAGTAGCAAGGAGGCTGAGAATAGAATTGAAACGACTAAACTCTAGCATACCAAATTCAGATTAGAAGGTCAAAATTGATGCTCTTTTCGGTTCTTGTCCACATCAAATATGATTTTACGAGTGTGACTAGAGAAGCTTAGGTTGGAGGCATATTGCCATATAACCACCTCCTCCATATTCTTTGGGATTGGTTGTCAAGTTTTCTCTGTTTTCTATGCTACACGAGTTTTTACAAGTTTGACTCACAAGTTTTTATAGACACAAGGAAAACACAGGTAAAAACGCCGACACGGATTAAATGCTGGTTAAAAGGTGTTCACACATTTTTTTCTATAAAACAATGCATTTTCTCTTTCAAAATGTCAATTTTTAATTTAATACATTTTGTAATAGAAATTTGCCGAAAGAAATTAAAATATGTTTTTCTAAGAAATTTTAATTTTTAGTACTCTCTAAAATGTCAAGTTTTTGCTGAGCCTTTGTCAAGTTGAAAATTATGGGCTTACCGAGTACTCTCGGAGTCCAAGTCTGCAAACTATGGGTGAAACAAACAGTAAAAACTAAAAACAGAAGTATCAAGAAAATACAAAGTTGAGTTTGATATAAATGAGCATTTCATAATGATGAATAAGTAAATGTTATGCCCCTTGAATCTTTTGTTGTAACGTTTGGCAGCCATACACTTTGAGAAGATGATAGCTTAACAAGGAGACCAAACAAATATTGCTTGGTTGAGGACGGTAAGAGCTTTGCCATCACTATAGATAAAGGCAAATACAACCTCTCCTTGGTAAGTGCCAACTAAGCAAAGAAACTTATTAACGTGAGTGAGAAGTTTTTCCTTGTTTCTTTTTCAAGATAAGTAGGACTGTGAAATAGTTGAATATAAAACTTGCTTCTTTTGAGAGATAAGCAGGACGGTAAGATAGTTAAATGTAAAACTTCTCCTTGAATATGCACTAACAATGAGCAGAAGCAAATGAAACAACTGTTGCAAGCCTTTCAAGGAGGAATTCTAACAGCCTAAAGGTGTGTTTCCTAAGAGAGAGATAAAGCACCAGATCCAGTAGCTAGTAAATTGTGTGCTTCCAAATATAAGCCTTGATGAATAATGCATTTTCAAGGTAAATGAAGTGATGAAACAATTTCAAGAATTGTTGGATCCTCCTGTTCAAGGGCTAAGGGATACATAAACTTAAAGAAGCAACAAGGGGTTGGAGGGCACAGCTGCAATTTAGAGTTTTGGATCTCCCCATTATAAGGGGTTTCTAAAATGAATTTTTATGGAGCTTTGAGGGGGAATCCGGGATTATTTGGCAGAGGCTTTGTTTTACGTAACTTGCAGGGAGATATGTTGTATGTTGGATCATTATTTTTGAGAATTGGAACTAACAGTCAGATGGAATACGAGGACCTTCTAGTGTGATTAGGAGCAGTAAACAAGCAAAATGTAAAGAATATTATTATGGAGGGGGACTCTTTAATTGTGATGAATGCATTATGCAAGGGCAATAGTTTGAGCTGGAAGTTGAACAGATATGTAGGAGAGGATTATATCATAAAGCAAAATTTTGACTGCCAGATTTGAGTATTACAAAAGAAAATTAAACTCTTTTGCCACCTATCTAGCTAGTGTAGAGATTGAACAAGCACCACTAATGACTATTTACAGCCATAGTCTGAAATTTTGGCACAACCTGACTTCAGATTATATATCAAACCCCCCCTAGATATGAGGGGATATAAACGTCAAGGGCTTGTGTGGGTTGAGCTGTAGAAGAAGCTATAAAGGTAACCTAGAGTTTTGGTGAGATCAAAGATATACACTGAATGGGCACCTTAATGTGGTAGTGGATCATCTAGCCATGAAGAGGTGTCTCAAGCCCAGATTTTGACAATATATTGCCACACGTTTGATTCCTTGAACAATCTTAAATAGTTTGTAATCTATTATCCTCGTTGAATTTCTAATGACATACATTGGAATAGTGAAGATTACTCCTTCACACAATGATTAAAATTATTTGATTAAGGATGGTTGTGGCACATGCAAAGCCATTAGCACCCAGCATGGTGGCATACAATTTGATTGGGCTTTAAATAGTGCATTAATGTCTCTATGTGGGGCACAACAAAGATGTGTAGTGTTTTGAAGATTGGTAAGGGTAGTATTTTTATTGCATTGCAAAGGTAGTGGCTACGATATATTGGAATAGTTAGCTTACTCCCAATCCTGGTGCTACTTGCTTGGGTGGGATGGAGAGCCAGTCATTGGTACATCGAGATGGGGTGCAATTATCTCAAGGATACATTTCAAGCCCCCATTTACAATGCATATGTGCCTGTCACAAGCCTTGACATCTCTAGGGATTGTGAAATCTATCTTGGGAAACAGGCATTGTTGGATCATGAATGGTCACTATCATGCCCCTACATCAGATCGCAACTCCTATTAGTAGCTGGCCGAGAGAATAATAACAAAAAAGGGCCAACTCAATATGAAGATGAATGAAATCACACTAATTTGTATTAGGGCCAACCTATTTGGGGTTTAAAGCAAATTGAAATCCATACATATATCCTCAAGGCTGTCTTTATGAACAACATATGAAGATTCTCACCTGTTATGAAGTCTTCAATCAGAAGCTGTGAGGAACATGTATTTTATGAAGACTGGCTAACTATGTGAGGGAGTATTTATAATTGCCAAACTTGGCTGACTATGTTTGAAGAGCAGACCAAGTATATATATATATATATTATATCGTCATGCTTAAATGCAGCAATTAATAATTAAAAGATTAGCATACAAAAGCAGAAACTAATAAGTTAAAAGGTAGAGTTTAACAAATAAAGACAGCAATAAAGAATATAAATTAAATGAATCTGTATTAGAAGGCCGACCCACTTCCTAATGTTTAAAAGACATAAATAAGGCAAATGAATATTATTTTTGAGGCCGACTTCCTTGTTTCAAGCGCTCCCTCTGGAGATGGGATCAAAACAAATAATTATTTATTATATTAATGCTGGCTGACCTAATCAAAAAAAGGTGACCATTGGATAAAGAAGCATGTTTGAGGGATATATAAACAAGTCTTTTGGTGGACATTAGAAGGAAATTCATTGAACATCATTCTAATTTGTGAGTTTACAGCAGATGTAAAGGAAGACATCGAAGAGAATCAGATCTGATATAGATAACCAGATTCAGACGTACAGCAATTTGATATTATAACTGTGATTTGGTATGGAGTTCTTGTGATATATATAGCATAATAAATCTTAATTATATTTTCTCACTTATGAACAATGTATATACAGTCTAGGAGTATGATATTATTATATGGTATATATAGAATATATGCCATAATGAATAATTCTTCATATGTTTGCTTGAATGCTGAAATCAACCATGATGGGGATAGTAAGGGATTACAAGGAGGGGAAACAATTATGAGGTCCTCTTCTAAGTATGCCACCTCATGGTGATTGACTGGTGGTCCCATGAGGCCAAGGGGATGCAAGGAGTGCCCTGCCCTTGGGTTTAGAAGGGAAAGACTTTCAGGACACCCTATTGTAAATGCACCCCAACCCTCTATCATGGTTGATCAATAGACTAAGAAGTCCAATCAATGGAATAGGATGGCATGATGAAGGGGAAACGGTTATCGGACATCTCACTAGGTACACCACTTCATATGGCTGACAGAAGGTCACATGAGGACAAGAGACATGGTGTATCCACTCTTGGGCCTGGGGTAGAGGATCTCTTAGGCACCCTATCAAGCCACCTTATCCTAGTTCCCCTATGGTTGAATTTCCCGATAAATTAGAGATATCTTATGATTAAGTTATTGTTTCTAACCTAGTAGGAAAAATATATGCTTTTGATTTGAATTGATGTTCCTAATAGGAGGGTCTATTATATGAATTATGTTTCGAAATGATTTCCTAACATGTTTGCAAGATCTCAATCAAGTAAATGATATCACTAACCCTATTCCATTTCTTGTTTTACTTGGAAATTGAGGTTTAGGGCAAAAATTAGGGCATTCACAAAAAAGGGACATTACATTCGCTGCTCAAAGGCAGCAATTTGCAGAGATTTTATCTCCAATCTAGCTCACTATCTTCCAAATGCAGAACTGTGCTTCAAGCTTCTTTAAATGTTCCTACCTAATCAAATATCTAGCATGTCAACATAGTACTTAATTATGCAAGCAAAGCAAGAGGTGGAAGTTGTGGATATTCATGGTGTTGGCTTGATGTCTTCCTCTTCCCAAAGGTCGGATTCTATCAATCTTATAAATGAATGAATCTAAAATAAGGATTCTATGTGCATATTGTGAAGATGTTAGTCACGTACTATATGCATTAAATGTTCACCATTATCAAAGGTGCTCGGACATAGGCAATGATTACGTGATTACTTTCTTTTGAGGATCATCTATTCATCATTCTTGATATTGATAGGAGATATGTTATGGAGTACACTTTCCTTCTCTTATCGGTCATCTTAGAGCGGTGACTAGGAATGTCAATATGCCCTTGGCTAAAGAGGTGATCAACACAAGATATGTCTCTCCTGGTGGAAGGGACTAATAGAGGGAGTAATGTAGTCAGTTTTTTATTTAGAGACTTTTCTTTGTCATGGTCTCTTTTGGTTGTAGTTTGCTTGTGTAGTTTTTGTGTATCAATCAGCCTAGGAGGAATGTTTTGGGCTTTTGGTGCATCATATTAACATTTTTTTTTGCTTCTACAAGTTTGGCTAGGCCCAATACTCTCAAAGGTATTTTTGTGTTATGTAGCTTTGATGTATTACAATCTATTATGTAGTTATTTCTATTTCATAAGCAGCATTCCCTATAGAACCCCCACTATGTATCTTTAAAAAATAATTGTTTCATCAAGGAGACATTTGTCCACATAAATCTCCATGTGGTTCTCCTATTGTCATAGCGCCAGAGAAAAATGGAATATAAGGATGTGCATTGTTATGGAGCCTTGAACAAAATCACAATCAAGAATAGATACCCTCTTCCAAGGATTATCGTCTTTTTTAATCAGTTTCAATGTGTCAAGCACTCTAAGGCTCCAATCCTTAAGATTAAATAGCCCATTTTGAATTAAAATAAAAAATTTAATAACTCAATTTGGATACAAATAAAAGTTTTAACTAAATAAATTAATTTAAGGTAACACCATTTAAACTAGATAGAATGCTTTTCTAAAGGAGTTTGAATCTCAAGGCATTGGTTTTTCACATAAGTTTCAATTTAAAATGCACTCAAGTTTAATTAAAATTCAAATAAGTTGCCATGTCCCTTATTGGGACTTTACTCAATTTTCCCTAGAATATTCCCAAAGAGGATTTGGATTATGTTTGGGAATGTAAATTGTCAACTTAGTATCTTGATTTAGAGCCTGCGACTAAGTTATCACAAGATAAATAAACATATAGTTCAACAATGTTAAACATAGGATTCTAATCAATTCAATAATATTCATAATGTACATGCGCAATTCCGTTAAGCTCTCCCCTAATAACCTATCCATATTATGAAGCACTCTGGGAGGTCCTATAAGGCACCTTGAGGTTGTCCACCAAGTCTAGGAGCACGGAATGACACCCGCCATTCAGCCTCTCAGCCCCACCCAGAGTAGCCCAACTCGAATGGACCCTTAAGCCTCTTGCTCTCCTCATATATTCTACCTCCCCTCCATAACGGAACAGTAGTTTGGTGAAAGTTTAAAGGAATCCTTATATCTATTCTATTGGGCAGAATCATAGTAAGAAAACAATATATGCAGAAATATATATATACAACAGTAGCAATGTGTTCTATATAATATTCTACATCCTATCAAATGAAGGACCCATAATAAATCAGCCACATTATTATGCATTACACTTCATCCCACAATATTAGATTAATATATATACTGCTGGTTAATGTATATTTTCTGAGTCTGCACTCTTCTTAGATAGAATGCTTACTAATTCTCTTCTTCGATGATGATCACTTGATAATTGATGTATTGTTGTTGAATGATTGGTACTTCGTACTTGTATGAATGATTGATTGATTGAATGCTTTCATTTGATTGTATGGCTTGAAGTATTGGTGAGTGATTATTAAGTGATGGTTGATTAGGTAATTGAAGAGTGATGATGTAATGATTGCTTGTTTCATATATTGCTGATTGAATGAATACTGATTTGATAGGATGATTTTCTGACCAATTGTTTTCTTGATTTGATAATTGATAATTGCTTTTGTGGATCCATGAGAGATGAGTAATGATTGAGTGAGACATGCTTGGAATGGTCTTTCTTTTATACTTTGAGGCGCCACCTTTCATAAGAATTGAGTCACCACCTTTCGTAGCTGTCTTTGAGAATAATATATTATTTTCCAAACCAATCTCCCTTGGATCCCTTCCTCAAATGAACTTCCTTCCCTTTATATCTCCTAACGTGAGGGGGAGGTCGCATCTCTTCATCATGTATGCCCTTTGGCAAAAGACACAACCTTTCACAATTAGCACCCTTTTAAAAGAGTGCATCCCTTCATAATTTCTGTCATTTGAAAGAGCCACTTCCTTATCTACATCCCATTCATTTTCTTCTTCCATTAATCTTTCCTTGATTTGCATGTCTCAAATGAGATTCTCTTCTCTCTTTTATATCTCATGTTTGAGGGAGTCACAACTTTTCATTCCATGTCTTTTGACCATTTGTTAACTTAATTAAATATTTTTTTTTATATTTTAATTTAAATTTTATTTTTATTCTTTTGTATTTTAATTTTATTATTATTATTTATTATTAAATTCTATTTCAAAGTGGAGACATTACAATGTCCCTGTACCTGTACACGTATTCATTTACTTCCATACTCTGATTTGGAAGGCATCATAATCCTTGTCGCCCTACCCCATATCTTACGTCACTATATCAAATTTCTTAGTATTTTCTACAGAGACAATTTAGAAAAAAAAACAGTTTGCATATTAAGAATTTACATAGAACCTGGTCTAGCAATAGCCAACCAATTATCAAACATGTTTCTAGTCATAAAAAAGCAAAAACAACGGCTCCTAATTTCCTTTCAGGAAAACTAGTAGATTTCATTAATTTCGGTAACTTAATAATTTTATCTTGTAGAACTTGTCACAAAGTAGACAACAAGTTAAATTTTCTCTCAAAATCCTAAAAGCGGGAATTGAATTCTGAACAAAATTTCTGAGGAAATGTGCCTAGCAATGGAAACGAAAATTCACTAATTAAACGACAAAGAAACTCTCCATTGCAACCCTGAAAAGACAGTTGCAGACAAAAACAAAAGGCAAAATATGGACTGTGAAAATATTATGTCTCTTAAAGAGCAAGACTCTAACAAAGCGGGAGACAAGACTTCAAACCTTTCATTGGCACAATTCTCCTGTGAAGCAGAAGCAGAAGCAACAGGAAATGTACTGCATTTTTTTCTGTCGTAATGTGTCCTTTTTTTAACCATAGAAGGACAAACGGACGGGAAAAAGAAGGAAGTCGTCCGAGAAAAGTGCATCAATTGACGTAAATTTAGATTCCTGAGGCTCCCCATTGCCATTGGCATTGTCATCATCATGGCCATTACAAATTATTGCTTCGAACGCAAAAGCTCTGTAAACATAGGTAGACAGGAATTTCCTTATGTATTTTGGCTTAGAAGAATATGCGAATGTCGGATTTTGTTCGAAATTAGATAAGGAGATTTGGCTGTTTGAAGTGAGCTATTTTATTCTACCATCTAATCTATATAAAAAGTTATATTGTTGGAATACATTAATATAGTCTATAGAATAGTTTGTTTAAATTAACTTTTGTATTTCAATCATTTTTTTATATACTATGATGATGAGTGTCCCCAATTTTTCAACAGTTTTTTAATTAAAAATCAGTCATCAAGATATTTACATATTTATTTTTGTTGTCCTTAGAGGCATTACTTTCTAAAACAAAATGTTTTTCCGATTCTACTATCTCATAAGTGCAAAAAGTGCACTCTTCATTTCTTTTTTTGGCCTTTTCCATCACCCTGTTGCACAAAAAAGTTAATGAGAGTTCTTAAATGAGTAATAAGAAATTTGGCACTCCATGGAATATTAGCCCCTACTCATGCTTTTTGATGATTATCACAAAAAAAATTGATCTCCTCTATATAATATTTTTTCTTTCTCCCTAAAACTTTACCCCATGTACACTTGTTGAACTTATCCATAACAAAAGTCTTTCTCTCTTTACTATTTGTGGGGCGTGCATTCCTATAGATATTCCATTTACTCATCACTTTGTTATTTTGTTGCATCCAAGTCTTCTTTGTTTTGCACAATATATCATTTAAAACAACCTTAGGTTGTCTACCTTATTCCATTTGCTCAATTCTTTTTAAATATCTTATAAGATGTACCATAACTATTGCCTCAATAACTAGAGCAACCCTTGTTTCACTCAGCATGATATCATAAGGAACCAAACTTTAAATTTTGAACTTGCACTTTTGATCAAATGTTTTTTCTTTAATTTTATCAATTTGCTTCCACTTTGAGTCTAAGGTACTGTTGGCCCACAATTCACACCCATGGAGTACAACCAGAAGCACTAAAAGCCCAAAAAGAGTTTGGATGCTTTTCCAATCTTATAGCTCTACCTCTTTGCATCTATTTTTAAGAGCATAAAATATTTTCCAACCTCCTAAAGTTCTCTTCTTTTTGCAACCTTCCCAACTTAGATCTTTGTTGAAATCAATCTTGAGATATTTGTGCTTTGTAACTTCTTCAAGATTATTGCCTTCAAACTAGAACTTATGATGGTTTTTGTTTTATTCTATTAGATAAAATATTGATTTTCATCTTGTTGATATTGACTTGAATCCCCACCACTCTGCAAAAATTCTCAAGGGTATATAAATGCCCTTGCAATGCCAGAGTCGATTTCGCAATTAAAATAAGGTCATCTACATAAAGAAGCCTTACCACAAACTTGCCCAAGTGAACACCATCGCCACCTTGCAAATTTAATCACCCTTCAAGTTTATCAATATATAAGCCAAAAAAAGTAGGGGATAGGAGTCATCCTTGTTTGGCCCCAATATCACTCCTAAAACTTTTTGAAATTCTAATTTTGACTTTAACCTCCTCACAAAGCCTATGGGCAGCCACTCTGAGATGCATAGAAATCCCAACTACTTCTATTATGTGCCAAAGCTTAACCCTAAGGACAATGTTGAAAGCCTTTTTGAAATCAACAAAACAACAAAAGGAAATTTCAATGATGTGCCTCAAGGTAATACCATGATCAATTATAGAATTCTTAGGCCTAAAACCAACTTGCTCTTTTGCATGTTTATCTTTTTCTTCTATCCACTTGCTAAATATATTTTCTATCATATTACCAAATAATTTTGCAAACAAGAATTTATGTTCATGGTCTTGTAATTGGAAGGATTATTGATGTCACTACTCTTGAAAAGGGGCATCACTAGGCTAGTTGTCCAATTAATCATTAGGGAACCCCTACTAAATGATGTTGTTGAATATTTTCATAATGTGTGGTGCAAGAATTTGCATACCCCACTTTAGATACTTTGTTTGAAGCTCAACTAAGTCTTTGCTTTTCCAACACCCAATTTCTTAATACCCATCTCTATCTCCTACATGGTGAAAAATTTTGTTGTGGTGTTGATCAAGGGGGGGTTCAACCTTAGAATACTACTCATAAATTTGTCTTGCATTATCAAACTATTAAGTCACTATAACAGTGTTTTTATTTTGTTTTTTTCTTAGTTGAAGCTCCTTCTGAAATACCTTAGGTTTATTTTTTCCAAAGTAGATTAGCTCTTCTCGCCTTGTGATCATGAAATGAACTTTTTTCTTTCTTATAATATGCTTGTACACTTTCTTGTTTGTATCTTTCAAAGTTCTCCTTGCAATTTTGCATTCCTCATCAAATCAAGCATTAATTGAAAAGCAATATGTTTCTGATTTTCTTTTTTTGCTATTTTACTTTTTGTAAGTTTGCCTTGAATTAAATATGTTATCTCATGATTATGGAGGCCATAAAATAGAATTTCCTCCTTAAAAAACTTCTCTAGCATTACCTTGAGGGTACTACAATTTTTTTTGAGTCAAGATTTTTTCCCTTTGAAGGTGATTATTGAAAACATTGAGTTTTCATCTCATGCTACTTCTTTTCTACCCAAGGAAAACTTAAGTAAAATGGTCTATGATCTAATTTTAAATCCTATAGCTATTCACCAATCAAAACATCCTCTATTTTCTCAATCAAGCTTTGTGAGCAAATTGCATAATCCTTGAAACTTGCTCCATTATAAGTATTACAAGTATAATTACTAGACATTGTCCATCCAGCCAAACCATTGCAAATGATTACATCAAATGCAACACATAAAGTAAGCAATTCATCGCCTAAATGATTGCAACCTTTGTTGACTTTTTAAACTCTTGCCCGTTGATGATTTGTTTCTTTTGTAGGCCAAATCTAGGATTGCAATCTTCTTTACAACATGGAATGCTAACTTGTTCACTTGTAGTCCTAGCATTGGAATCATGCACTGAGAGGACTTCACCTTATTGATAGTACACTACAATATATTGTTTAAAATATGCAAAGAGGTATTTGTGGTCTAGCCCATTATTTTTGTAAATTTTTGAGAATTGCGAAGCAAAATAGGACACTTCCATTCTAACAAGACTTCCATTTTTTGAGATTTTGAGCTAAAAATATTGCTTATTTGAATCTTCTCTTTCTAGTTGAATGAAATAACCTTATTTTTCTTTCACGAAGATCATTATACCCACGTGTCCTTTGTCATTCCCCGCTACCTTGTTCTAAACTACCAACTTCAAGTACTCTTTAAACAAATAAGTCTTGTACCCTTCATTATCAAACATCTCTATGAGACAAATTATGTCTCTACCTTCCACAATAGGCCCTAACCCAAGACCTCGCCTCCAAGGGTAACCTCTATAATTTCAACAAGCTAAGCATTGGGAAGCCTAGGTAGGACTCAGTTACCATCTGTTTTGGCACAAAAGACTCAAAGTTGAGTGTTCACTACTATTTAACCATATTAACCTTATTGCTTTACTTCCTACTAAAAAATTTGTTGTCACTTATTTGTTCCCAACTTTTTTCTCTAGTGTGAGGACCAAAATGTTGATAACAACTTTTCCCCTGTACAACCATGCCCTTTATCCTTCATCCCTTGATACTCTTATCTTTGCCACTTCCTCCCTTCTCTCATCTTGTTGCCTAATAGTTAAATCTTCATCTAGAAAGAAATATTGTTGGCATTATGTGAACCGATATGAGGACATAATGACATTGTATGTTGTCATTGATGTCAATATGCTGAAGAGGTGAGAATTGGCATATGAGAGAACTGGTATAACACTGTGAACCGGCATGTATGCCTAAGTGAAGCGGTGTGCTTGTTCAAAGGTGAACCGACATATGGTTATGGGAACCAGCACATGGAAGCATTGTATGACTATTGGTTGGTAGTCTCAACTTTAGGGTTTTCGGTTGAAGTGCTTCAAGCCTGTGTGGCTCAACTAGTGACCTTGTGTGATGAGTTAGCATGATAGCAAAGAATAGATCATGTTGCCACATAAGACTTGTGTGTGTGAAGGATCTTGCATGAAGAAGATTGTTCCTATCTACCTCGGGAATGTGCGAAGTCTGTAAAACGGTGATAACGTGTGATGGGTTATCAACCGCCATGAAATTGGTGGAAAATGAACTATGGAGATTAATGCAATGTGCTCAATGGTCAAGATTGAACAATTTGAATTCCTTAAACTAATAGGTTTAGGGTTTAGGGTTTATGCTACTAACCTAACTATTTTCTATAAGGTCAATGTTGTGACTCTTTCTAGGGTTGTTGGCAAGAAGTTGTGTGTGAGTATCCAAGAGAAGGGATACGTGATTCTTGCCAGACCAAAAGGAGAGAAGTGATACCTACAAAGTGTAAGTGCAGAAGGTAAAGATGAGCTTAAGCGGATCTGCATTGGCATTGAGTGTTGCTACTAGATCATTGTAATACATGTTGATCTCTAACCACCTCGACAGTTGGAAAATCCCTTAACAGGGTAGCCTTAATTGGCTTGCTGTAAATCCTTTAACAGGGTAACTCAAAGCTACTGAGTCCGAAGTCCTTTAGCTATTGAGTTCTTGAAATCCTCTAACAAGGTAACCTTTAATAGGTTTTAACCCTTAATCGGGTATTGTAGCCATCCCTTAACCGGGTGATCTCTAACAGGATCGGTTCCTAGCAGAACCTATTGTAATGTCTCTAACCAGACAAGGCTCCTAACATAGTAGACTTCTAAAGAGTTCAAAACAGTTTGTGGGTATTCATCCCCACCGTGGTTTTTCCCAGTTGGGTTTCCACGTGAAAAATATGTGTGTCATGTGTGATGCTTTTATCTTGTGATGTTTTGATATTGTCTGTCAAGCATATGATGGTTCTGTGTTTTATGCCTATCAATAAAACATGTTGAACTAGTTGTTATTATGATCTGATAACAGATTACCTGTTTATGCATAAGGGTGAAATGGTAGTGTAGTCTCGAGTTGAGTGAAAAACTAAGTGAGCAATCGGTTAATGCTTGTCTCAGACATTCTTAGCTTTACCGGTTGTACTATGTTTCAAACCGGTGTCACTGTCTGCTAGTCATTTGAAGTGTCTGCTGTCAAACCGGTTTAGGACTGTATTTTTGTTTGTACTGATTCACACCCCCCCCCTCTCAGTATTGGTTTGGTACTATTTTCTCAACATTGGGTTATCAAATATGAGCCCCTCAAGAGTTGCTTCTTGCTTAACAAATATTACTTGTCATGCATGCTTGACATGATGACTTTTATGAGCCTAGCTCTCCCACCCTCCATGCCTGGTAGATTTGACCTTGCCAAAACAACTTGTCTTTTAAGAAGTCACTTGCAACATCAAGAGTGCATTCATTTTTCCCATAATCTTTTAAACCTTTAATAATTATATTTGCTTCTATATATTTCCTTTCTTTGAGCTCGATAATATTGCATTCTATTAGTTAGGGTGTTTGTTTCTTCCTCCATATTAGCATAATTTCTACTAACATGGGCCCATGTTTTAGAAACTTTCAAAAAATATTCATTTTTTCTTTTTTCCTTCATTCCATGAAAGTTCACTTGGTGAAGTGTTTTCCCCTCAACTAGAGATGCTTTAGAGTTTATCACATGTTTATTTGTCACTACAGATTCTTCATGGATTGCCAAAAAACCTTCATGCCTTGCCACTCAAACTTCCCTACCAAAAGAGCTTCTTGCAACATTGCCATTTGTTCCTTTTAAACTTTAATACTTTTCACTAAGGATTGATTTGCTATTGTTATTTCATGGATTTTGTGACGTTTGTCCTACTCTCTTACTTCCAAGACCTCCAACCTCTTTTTGGCATTTAATAACTCTTGCACATAAAGATTTGGGGACTAGGTTAGAGGTGTTCAAATGGGGCAATAGATGGTAGAATCTTCAATACCTTTTCTACCGTTAGACCTACTACTACCACATACTTGCAATGGGAATTTATTTGAGAGAGTATTACACTTATGACCAAGGCCCAAATTATTTTCTCTTTGAGGATACTTTGTTCTTGCATGTTCTCATTTTAGATGGGCAAGCCTACATTTTAAGATACACCAAAATTTCTTTACATTAACCCAAATCCACTTCCTAATTTTGATTGATGAGGCAATATTTACTTGACCTATGTGGTTTGTTTCAACATAACCAAGGATATCTTGTCCATTTTTCATGCTTAATGGTGATTGGGTTTCCATTGTCAAAAGGAAGAGAAAATAATAACAATATAGAAACACAAATATTTACATGTTTACCTATTAGAGGTAGCCAAATGTTGTAAACCCTTTGAAAGGGGGAGATAATGGAGCCTACCACAAGGAGAAAAGGTCTACAACAAAACCTTCCATAAGTCAACTGGACCCACACCAACAACTGCAAGCCCCACTAGCTAGACAAATACTTCAACTTTTCCTCTAGCTACAAACCCTTGCTTGGGACCCACCACTACACCAAGACAATTTTTGAGAAGCAAGACCTAACAAAACCCTTGGAAGCTCAAGAAAAAGGAGACAACAATGAATCCCTAGAAACCCAATGTCTGAAAAGCATAGTTGCACTAAGATTCTTCTCTGCCACTCCATTGCTTGCTACAAATATGTTGCATCCACAAATAAAAAATCCACGCTTTCATCCCGATACTATATTTATTTATCCTCATTACAAAGGTTTTAAAAGATGTGAAGTGTTATGAGAATAAAAGAATAAAAGTTATCATCATTAGTGAATTCTTAATCCATTTCATATGTTAGCTATTAATTATTGAAGAAGTTGAGAAATACAACTTCAGAGATCCCAAGAACACTTGCAAGAAAAATACTTGTCACAAGAGAAAAATGAAGGCAAAAAAGCAATAATGGCTCTGAAGAAAAATATTATCATTCAGAGAGGGAATAAAAAATAAATACAATTCAATCCTTATAAAAGGAGATTATGCAACCCTAAAGAAACCCTAAAAGGATAATGTGTATTTAATAATTATTAAATACCTACAATGTTATTAAATGCTTAAGTTTAGCTTAAGTGTAGAGGATAATAGACCAATAGTTAAATAAATAATTTTTAACTAATACATAATAACTCTAACACCCCCCTCTTAAGATGAACTTAGGGAGTAGCTAAAAACAACTAATGATAAAAATGCATGTAAACAAAATGCATGAAAAGTAAAATGGGTCCCGACAACTAGGCTTGATGAGGTACCCAAGTACAAAAGATCTCTCACAACTGGAGAAAAGGAGAAAACCTCATGGGAAAAACTCCTCTCCTAAAGAGAGATATACAAGTGAAGGACTGAAGAAGCCTCCAAACAAAAGAATATCCCAGAAAAAAGGAACAAAAGATGAACATGAAGAACACCACTGAAGCATGAAGTTGCAAACATCGTCGAAGAATAACTGTCGATCTGAAGAACCTCCACTGAAATAGAAGATGACCAGGTAGTGAAGACTATAATCTGCATGTGTCCTCAAATAACACTACTCGAATCAGATGGAAAACAAAGGAAAACAACTGAACTCGAAGATATAGATGGCAAAAACACCAAAGTCTGAAGAGTTGATCAATCGAAGATGGAAGGTTGCCTCCAAAAAGAGGAATGAAATAGTGTCCATATGGTAAATGATCCATCTCACCGAAATGCATAGGTAATCAACCACTGCATCTGCCTAGTACATAGGAACAAATACTGAATACATAGCTCACTCCAACGAACAAAGGAAGAATTAGAACCAACAGGAGAAACCCCCCATAATGCTGACAAGGGAGAGGTGACGGTACACTGAAACTGAATGCCAAGAAAAACTGCATGGCGGAGAACCAAGAACATCAAGAGTGCAATAGAAACTACACACATATAAAGGCTAGTGTCGTGGAAGGAACACTCACTTAACACACATCATGAGGCTAATGTTGTGGAAGGAACACTCACGTGACAAAGGTATATGGTAAACAAAGGCAAACATCAAACCCCCCATGGCACTTTATAATGGAGTACGAGTACAATAAGGCACAAGATGTGCAAGATCCTAAGCATGCAAAGCATAGTGGCACTTTATCTCAGTGCATTTGTAAAAAGGAAAATGCTTACAAAATGATGTATACAATTCTCAAAGAAGACAAAAGGCTACAAATACAAAAATAATAGCGAAAGATGAGTCATCCCACACAAAGAAAAGGATCCCAGGAGCTTAAACATCCAAGATATTCACCAGAGTGCATAAATTAAAAACACTGAATAAAATATACCTGGAGCAGAATCTAGAAATAAGACCCATACCACTAGAAATTGCATAGAACCAACTTTCCAACGATGTCTCGTGTGCCAAAAACGGAGTCCGGATGCTCAAGATATGCCTCCCGGAGTGCAAAAAAGAAAACTTCTGGCTTTGACGTAAGAAAAATAAATTCAAATAGCAAAAATAGAAGATCAAACTTTCAAATCTGAAGAGAGCTTGGAAAGAGCTTTCCAATGCTATTCGTTTGCCAAAATCCGGCTCCGTTTGCCCAAGTTATGGTGAAAAACCACCCCCCTATCCAAAAGGCTTTCAAGAGGGGCCTGAGTGGAGACTGGGCGGAGCTCCCGGTAGAGGGGGCACGTAGGCGGGTGGCGATGGCGGTAGCGGCCGAGCGGAGATGTGGTGGTTGTTGTTGGCAAACTGCTAGCCACTAGCAGCTACATTGCGGTTGCAAAGACCGCTAGCGGCTACTGCAGCAAGGCGCAAACCGCCTACAGATCGCTGGAGCAACTATTGCCCGTAGTGGCTAGGAAATCATCGGCGGCAGCTGCTTAGCGGTGGCTACGGTCACCACTGCGGTTTAATAACCAGTTGGCCTGGACAAGTTGTTAAACTTTCGAAAACAAATTTTTTATTTTTTATTTTTTTGTGCAAATTTTCTTGAAATTCGTGCCCCAAAAAGGGCAAAAAACAACAACAAAATTCAGAGGCCAAAGTTGTCCAAATTGGACAAGTATGAAAATGGGGGTTTTTGGGTGTCTCGAGCTCAAAGGTGATGTTGGTTTGATCCCAAAATGCCTAGAAGCAAAGAAGCACCCCAAATTCAAATAAAAAACTCTGAAAAAACTTGAAACCCTAGCCTCCAAAAATCTTCTGAAAAATCAAGAACAAGTAGCAGCAGATGGAGGCTCTGATACCATGAAGAAGTTGAGAAATACAACTTCAGAGATCCCAAGAACACCTGCAAGCAAAATACATGTCACAAGAGAAGAATGAAGGTAAAAAAACAATAATGGTTCGGAAGAAAAAGATTATCATTCAGAGAGGGAATAAAAAAGAAAGACAATACAATCCTTATAAAAGGAGATTATTTAACCCTAAAGTTGTGCAACTCTAAAGAAACCCAAAAGGGATAATGTGTATTTAATAATTAGAATACCTACAATATTATTAAATGCCTAAGTTTAGCTTAAGTGTGGAGGATAATAGACTAATAATTAAATAAATAATTATTAGCTAATACATGATAACTCTAACAATTATCTATATTTTTTAATTTTTTGAGATCAAAATCACTCATAATTTTCTACTTATATACCTATATCAAGAAAAAACACAACATTTTTCTATAAGAAGAAACAAATCCATTCAATAATAACTAGTTAAGACCCTTGTGAGACTTTCTTGCATCAATTGCAAGTAGTAATGGCTTTGCATGAAACAAGAAGTATCTAGGTCATAGTACTTACAACATAAATCGTAATGCAAAACTTTTGAATTCTTGTAACAATTACACTCAAAGTTTGTAGTTAGGTGTCTTGTCTCTCAATAAAGATAAAATATTTATGATAGATTTCTTCATCTATTTGAACATTAAATCATATATGATTTTTTTTCACCAAGCAAAGCCTAGTATTCAAATAAAAGATTCTTAAGTCTAGATATTTCACTTATTGTGTATTTTTCCTTAATATTTATAGTATTTTTTTCTATTTTGATTAATATATTCAAAGATTAATTTATTATGTACTAATTTTCTTATGTAAGGATTGTTCTAACTATAAACAATAAACTAAATTCGCCTCTATTGTTATTATTGATGAGTCCTACAATTGTCACTATTACACTTGCTTTACTATTACTTTTATATGCTTTAACTATATGTTGAACCATACTTTTTACTAGTTAATGGTATATACATACATACATACATACATGCATGCATGCATGCATACACACACACATACATACATACACACACACATACACACATACACGCATACACACATACACATGTACATATGTATGTGTGTATGTAAATTAATACATGTGTATACATTAATACACGTATTGTTATAACATAATGTTATTAGGGATCACATCCTTATAACATTTATATATAATGTTCTAATATAAGGTTATAAAACCTTATATATTATATGCTTTTTAAGCATATCCCATTTAAAATAATTATAATCTAATAACTATTAGATTATTAATTATTTATGAGTGGGGGTTATTGAAAAGGTGTGACTAGTTAAGTCACCCTTCCTCCTATATTTAAAAAGGTTCTCTCTCATTTGAGAGGCGTGAGAATTTGGAGCATTATGGTGAGTTGTATCACTATGCATATGAGGTATTATTGGCCATGTGGAAGTATTGGAGGAGTGTCCCCAGGTTCATGTCTATTTTATGATAGACTATATTTGTAAGTGTTTTAATTAAATGATGCTTTATGGAGTTTTTTACCCGAAAGGGTTTTCCCCATGTATATCTTGTGTAATGTGTACATTTATGCATGTATGATTCTCATTTCATTTATTTTATATCTTGTTTATAATGATTAGTATCCTAAGATCCTAATTTCTAACATGGTATCAGAGTAGGTTAGGCTATACTAATCGTTTGTACAGGTTATACTAGAAGATAGTGCTATTCTCTATTATTTTTAAAATTAATTTATCAAGGCCAAGTAGGGAAATTCTAACTATTCCTTTTCATAGGTGATATTTTCAACAATATTTCATTTTTATTTTTTTTAAATATTTATAATGCATACAATTATGATTGGCAACTATTTGATTATTAGATGATTATGATATTTAAGTTTTACATTTCATAATTTGTTTAACTCAAAATTATTCTATTGTGAAAGAACTATATATTATCAAAACCTTTTAGTGCCTACTCTATAGAAAATTCTTCTTCTTTTAGTAGACTACTATCCCTTATTAATGTCAAAAGAATGACTTTTTAAAAAAGTAAATAAGTCTTAGAATGACATTCATGATCCTTGGTTATTAGTTACAAAGTATTTATCTTCCTTCTCTAAGAAAAGAAAAACATTTTTCCTCTAAAAATACTTTTATCAATTCTACTATATATTTTAAAAATAAAAACTAGACTAAGATTTTATATAAAAAAAAAAAATTATTGATCAAAAAGAAGGATGTCAACAACTAATTTTTTTACATTTTCATTGTAAATTATAACTAGTAGTCCTTGTGAACTATAAAAAAATAAAAACCTTAATTATGATTAGCACCATTTATTACATTTCCTTTACACATATTTATATATCTTTAAGATCCATATTATATAACCAAATGATTTTATACTTTTCTACATTAAAAAATATGCTCCTTTTTAACAGACCAAATTTCATTGGTAAGAAAAGGATGCAAATTTGCCTCATAAAATAAAAGTAGTCTTCCTCAATAAGTCATATGATTTGGACTAGTTGTACCCTTTCATAATAAGTCGCATCTCTTAACATTTTTTTCCTCTTCATGATGATAAAAGCATAAAAAATTACCACTAAGTTGACCGGTCCTTGACTCCTTGGTTTTTTTGTTTTTTTTTGCAATGGTGTAGTGACTTTGACATTTTGCATTTGGAATCTTATATATTTCACACACAGTCTGATACATTTTCTTTCATTCCTTACTCCTCTCGAATTTTCATTTCATAATTTACTTGGGTCTATGTGGTAATGGATAACTCATAGTTTTTTCATGTATATACACGAGGAGTCAGGAGAAGTAGGTAACAATATCTTTTTGCTTCTTGTGTGATGAAGTGCATCCTTTGATACTTGCACACATATGCATAAAAGACTCTAAAACTCATTGCATATTAGCTTTGTGAGTAGAAGAAACTATTGTTCGCATTGAGAATAATGAGCAGGTTTCTGAGCAATTGGACTTCAATCCTAACGGCTTTATTTTCAATTCATCTCAAAGACAACTAAGAGTACCAAGAGTAAAATATTTGGAGCTTAACAGTTTAACTGAACTAAAATATCTTCCTGCAGATACTAATTTAGGCATAGATAGGTGGCGTAGTTAGCAGAAATGGAGGATCAAATAAGTGATCAAATAAGTGAGCCATCTTTATCAGCTATTGGAGTTTTTTCTTTTGCAGTGACATCGGTACCCTCTCCAACGCTACATACTACATCCAGTTTTGGGTGTCTGACTTTATATTTTACAACGATATTGTCTAAGCGCTTATAGCACCATTTTATTGGCACTCACTATTTATTTTGTAGTCAATATCCCTTGCTATTGGTGGTTGATATTGGAAGGTTGTATTGATTCTTGGCCTGAATATCGTGTCTGCGTGGTTAGATTGTGTGTGGCTAAGTGTTTGATCAAGATGCTAGGATTTTAACTTTTTTTTCCTTGCCTTGTCATTGAGTTCGCGCATCATCAACATTTGATGGAGGCTCCTATCTATCATTTAGCAACAATATACATATTGCAATTTTGTGGTTGTGTTACGATTAAGATTGGAGCGATATTTCACCTTCCTTCATCGATTCTATTACAAGCAACAATATATATTTTCCCACCACGCTTCTACAAACAAGCCATATACTTGAGGTCTTTTTGTCATTTTAATTGGCATCTTATTATTATTATGGAAATATCTCAAACTACATTTTGATAGGGTAATTTTTGGTATCCATTGTCATTATCGTATAATTTGTCTACATATGACATTTCCCATCTATTTTTAATATTTAAAAAACTACAATAAATAAAAGGAAGTCTTCATATATATTTAAGACCCATGGAATGAATTTTGAATCTTCAATCAACTAACTTTACTTTAATGTGCCACATGCCCTTCAAGTGGCCCTCCCAAAGTACCTGTTATTATTTATAATAGTCCTTTAAGTGCATCACAAAAAGTCACATATGAACTAGTAGGAATAAAGGAAGGAACATCATGAATTATCTTAACTTATTTTTTTAGTATTTGATGAAGGATATGAATTATATTAATATTGAGGATATTCCTACTTGTACTATGTTTGATGTACGAATTATCACAATGATCATCTATAGATAGAGGATAAAATATTTACCTGCGAAATATAAAGGCTATTAAATATGCATATGTAAATTTAAAAATTTCTCATTAGCATCCTTTTTTGGAGATCCAAGTGATTTGTTATTCTATTCTATATTTGATCCATTTTTTTTTCAATCATACTATTTATAATGGGTGACTATCGCCTTTATAAACTGTCTGGGGAGCAAACCTAGAAAGGATAGCTCACCCATTGCCTAATTTTTTATGGATCATTACTATATGTAGTAGCATGCCTATTTTTGTATTTTAAACAAGACAACAAATTATTTCTCATGAAAATATATGTTGATCTCCTTTCTACCAATCATTAGACTATATTTTTATAAGGAATATTATATGATCTTTGGAAAATGACAAAAAATAATATTATGTTCTTTCTTTGCACCAAAAATGAAATTGATTACTATGTTACTAACTATATTGTTTCTTCTATGGCGAGGTTATGCCTTCAAAACATATGGTGCAAGTGCTATTATATGAATGTTGCAATACTTTAATAAGAAGACTATCTTCTATGTGTCTTTGAATCAAATGGACAAAATATGAATGTAGCTCTTAAAGAATCAATATGGCCTTGAAGATTTATGGAAGAGTTCCATTTGGATACATATGAAAGCACCATATTACTTGAAGTTACTTTACTCTTTCTAGAGAATATCATTTCTAAAGATCAAAATGAACCTTGAAGATCATGGGCACCTCACTCAAGTGAAAGCATTCTATAATAAAGGCACCTTGAAGATCATGGGCACCTCACTCAAGTGAAAGCATTCTATAATAAAGGCACCTTGAAGATCATGGGCACCTCACTCAAGTGAAAGCATTCTATAATAAAGGCACCTTGAAGATCATGGGCACCTCACTCAAATGAAATCATTCTATAATAAAGGCACCTTCAAGATCATGGGCACCTCACTCAAGTGAAATCATTCTATAATAAAGACACTTTGAAGATCATGAGTACATACTATATATTAGAATTTTAGCCATCACTTTGAAATCCTCTATGCAGTGATTGGCTTTGAGGTGATGCCATTAAGGGGGAGTGTACATGACACCACCTAGTGGCTAAATCCTAGATTTAAGACCTGATAGGCATAAGACCTTTAGGCATTATATGCTCCAAATTCAAATAATGTTTGGCCTTAGGTGATGCCATTGAGGGGGAGTGTGCATGTCAATGACACCACCTAGTGGCTAAATCCTTTATTTTTTAAGTCCTACGGGCACAGTATCGTAAGATCTACGGGCAGATCTTTTTTAAGTCCTACGAGCACAGTATCGTAAGACCTACGGGGAGATATTTTTTAAGTCCTACGGGCACAGTATAGTAAGACCTACGGGCAGATTTTTTTTAAGTCCTACGGGCACAGTATCGTAAGACCTACGGGCAGATTTTTTTTAAGTCCTATGGGCATATTGTAAATTCTTCTCCTTGTAAAACTTCCACTTGTAAAAGCATTGTATTAAGACCTACGGGCACTATGTAATGAACCTGGGGAGAGGCTAATTTGAGGGGACCGCGGCTCCAATATAATTTTTAAGACCTCACAGCATCATTT
This sequence comes from Cryptomeria japonica, assembly GCF_030272615.1. NCBI lineage: Eukaryota > Viridiplantae > Streptophyta > Pinopsida > Cupressales > Cupressaceae > Cryptomeria > Cryptomeria japonica. Next base: position 618,417,806 of record NC_081411.1, on the reverse strand, counting down.
TTAAAACACTGGGATTATAAATTATGACAAGATGACTTTCATGTAGTCCGGAATGCATGATCTTCATGTTGGCATATATTTGTGTCCCTATTTATTACTGTCAAAGAAGACCTGCGTTACTGGGGTGCTTCATTTTTTCTTCTATGGAAATTGACATGTAATCCCCTATTAACATTAAGGGGGAGTGTTAGAACATAATGTTATTAGGGCTCACATCCTTATAACATTTATATATAATGTTCTAATATAAGGTTATAAAACCTTATATATTATATGCTTTATAAGCATATCCCATTTAAAATAATTATAATCTAATAACTATTAGATTATTAATTATTTATGAGTGGGGGTTATTGAAAAGGTGTGACTAGTTAAGTCACCCTTCCTCCTATATTTAAGGA